>NC_069505.1:522080675-522120675 GCF_027579735.1 Bombina bombina | reverse complement strand
CAGACAATAGGAAGCTATGGGACATGAAGTTTATCACTCCCTCTGCAGGGTGACACAGTGACACAGACAGGAGGGGGCTATGGGACATGAAGTCTGTCACTCCCCCTGCAGGGTGACACAGTGACACAGACAGGAGGGAGCTATGGGACATGAAGTCTTTCACTCCCCCTGCAGGGTGACACAGTGACACAGACAGGAGGGAGCTATGGGACATGAAGTCTGTCACTCCTAATGCAGGGTGACACAGTGACACAGATAAAAGGGAGCTATGGGACATGAAGTCTGTCACTCACACTGCAGGGTGACACAGTGACACAGACAGGAGGGAGCTATGGGACACAAAGTCTGTCACTAACACTGCAGGGTGACACAGTGACACAGACAGGAGGGAGCTATGGGACACAAAGTCTGTCACTCCCCCTGCAGGGTGACACAGTGACACAGACAGGATGGAGCTATGGGACATGAAGTCTGTCACTCACACTGCAGGGTGACACAGTGACACAGACAGGAGGGAGCTATGGGACATGAAGTCTGTCACTCCCCCTGCAGGGTGACACAGTGACACAGACAGGAGGGAGCTATGGGACACAAAGTCTGTCACTCCCCTTGCAGGGTGACACAGTGGCACAGACAGGAGGGAGCTATGGGACATTAAATCTGTCACTCACACTGCAGGGTGACACAGTGACACAGACAATAGGAAGCTATGGGACATGAAGTCTGTCACTCCCCCTGCAGGGTGACACAGTGACACAGACAGGAGGGAGCTATGGGACATGAAGTCTGTCACTCACACTGCAGGGTGACAGTGACACAGAAAAGAGGAAGCTATGGGACATAAAGTCTGTCACTCACACTGCAGGTTGACACAGTGACACAATCAGGAGGGAGCTATGGGACACAAAGTCTGTCACTCCCCTTGCAGGGTGACACAGTGACACAGACAATAGGAAGCTATGGGACATGAAGTCTGTCACTCCCCCTGCAGGGTGACACAGTGACACAGACAGGAGGGAGCTATGGGACATGAAGTCTGTCACTCACACTGCAGGGTGACAGTGACACAGAAAAGAGGAAGCTATGGGACATAAAGTCTGTCACTCACACTGCAGGTTGACACAGTGACACAATCAGGAGGGAGCTATGGGACACAAAGTCTGTCACTCCCCTTGCAGGGTGACACAGTGACACAGACAATAGGAAGCTATGGGACATGAAGTCTGTCACTCCCCCTGCAGGATGACACAGTGACATGGACAGGAGGGAGCTATGGGACATGAAGTCTGTCACTCCCCCTGCAGGATGACACAGTGACACGGACAGGAGGGAGCTATGGGACATGAAGTCTATCACTCCCCCTGCAGGGTGACACAGTGACACAGACAGGAGGAAGCTATGGGACACAAAGTCTGTCACTTCCTCTGCAGGGTGACACAGTGACACAGACAGGAGGGAGCTATGGGACATGAAGTCTGTCACTCCCCCTGCAGGGTGACACAGTGACACAGACAGGAGGGAGCTATGGGACATGAAGTCTGTCACTCCCCCTGCAGGGTGACACAGTGACACAGACAGGAGGGAGCTATGGGACGTGAAGTCTGTCACTCCCCCTGCAGGGTGACACAGTGACACAGACAGGAGGGAGCTATTGGACATGAAGTCTGTCACTCCCCCTGCAGGGTGACACTGTGACATGGACAGGAGGGAGCTATGGGGCATGAAGTCTGTCACTCCCCCTGCAGGGTGACAGTGACACAGACAGGAGGGAGCTATGGGACATGAAGTCTGTCACTCCTCCTGCAGGGTGACACAGTGACACAGACAGGAGGGAGCTATGGGACATGAAGTCTGTCCCTCCTCCTGCAGGGTGACACAGTGACACAGACAGAAGGGAGCTATGGGACATGAAGTCTGTCCCTCCTCCTGCAGGGTGACACAGTGACACAGACAATAGGAAGCTATGGGACATGAAGTTTATCACTCCCTCTGCAGGGTGACACAGTGACACAGACAGGAGGGGGCTATGGGACATGAAGTCTGTCACTCCCCCTGCAGGGTGACACAGTGACACAGACAGGAGGGAGCTATGGGACATGAAGTCTTTCACTCCCCCTGCAGGGTGACACAGTGACACAGACAGGAGGGAGCTATGGGACATGAAGTCTGTCACTCCTAATGCAGGGTGACACAGTGACACAGATAAAAGGGAGCTATGGGACATGAAGTCTGTCACTCACACTGCAGGGTGACACAGTGACACAGACAGGAGGGAGCTATGGGACACAAAGTCTGTCACTCACACTGCAGGGTGACACAGTGACACAGACAGGGGGGAGCTATGGGACACAAAGTCTGTCACTCCCCCTGCAGGGTGACACAGACAGGATGGAGCTATGGGACATGAAGTCTGTCACTCACACTGCAGGGTGACACAGTGACACAGACAGGAGGGAGCTATGGGACATGAAGTCTGTCACTCCCCCTGCAGGGTGACACAGTGACACAGACAGGAGGGAGCTATGGGACACAAAGTCTGTCACTCCCCTTGCAGGGTGACACAGTGGCACAGACAGGAGGGAGCTATGGGACATTAAATCTGTCACTCACACTGCAGGGTGACACAGTGACACAGACAATAGGAAGCTATGGGACATGAAGTCTGTCACTCCCCCTGCAGGGTGACACAGTGACACAGACAGGAGGGAGCTATGGGACATGAAGTCTGTCACTCACACTGCAGGGTGACAGTGACACAGAAAAGAGGAAGCTATGGGACATAAAGTCTGTCACTCACACTGCAGGTTGACACAGTGACACAATCAGGAGGGAGCTATGGGACACAAAGTCTGTCACTCCCTTTGCAGGGTGACACAGACAATAGGAAGCTATGGGACATGAAGTCTGTCACTCCCCCTGCAGGGTGACACAGTGACACAGACAGGAGGGAGCTATTGGACATGAAGTCTGTCACTCACACTGCAGGGTGACTGTGACACAGAAAAGAGGAAGCTATGGGACATAAAGTCTGTCACTCACACTGCAGGTTGACACAGTGACAAAATCAGGAGGGAGCTATGGGACACAAAGTCTGTCACTCCCCTTGCAGGGTGACACAGTGACACAGACAATAGGAAGCTATGGGACATGAAGTCTGTCACTCCCCCTGCAGGATGACACAGTGACATGGACAGGAGGGAGCTATGGGACATGAAGTCTGTCACTCCCCCTGCAGGATGACACAGTGACACGGACAGGAGGGAGCTATGGGACACAAAGTCTGTCACTCCCCTTGCAGGATGACACAGTGAAACAGACAGGAGGGAGCTATGGGACATGAAGTCTGTCACTCCCCCTGCAGGGTGACACGGTGACACAGACAGGAGGGAGCTATGGGACACAAAGTCTGTCACTCCCCTTGCAGGATGACACAGTGACCCAGACAGGAGGGAGCTATGGGACATGAAGTCTGTCACTCACACTGCAGGGTGACACAGTGACACAGACAGGAGGGAGCTATGGAACACAAAGTCTGTCACTCCCCATGCAGGGTAACACAGTGACACAGACAGGAGGGAGCTATGGGACATGAAGTCTGTCACTCCCCCTGCAGGGTGACACAGTGACACAGACAGGAGGAAGCTATGGGACATGAAGTCTGTCACTCCCCCTGCAGGGTGACACAGTGACACAGACAGGAGGGAGAGGGAGCTATGGGACATGAAATCTGTCACTCCCCATGCAGGGTGACACAGTGACACAGACAGGAGGGAGCTATGGGACACAAAGTCTGTCACCCACCCTGCCGGGTGACACAGTGACACAGACAGGAGGGAGCTATGGGACATGAAGTCTGTCACTCACACTGCAGGGTGACACAGTGACACAGACAATAGGAAGCTATGGGACACAAACTCTGTCACTCCCCCTGCAGGGTGACACAGTGACACAGACAGGAGGGAGCTATGGGACATGAAGTCTGTCACTCCCCCTGCAGGGTGACACAGTGACACAGACAGGAGGGAGCTATGAGACATGAAGTCTGTCACTCCCCCTGCAGGGTGACACAGTGACACAGACAGGAGGGAGCTATGGGACATGAAGTCTGTCACTCCCCATGCAGGGTGACACAGTGACACAGACAGGAGGGAGCTATGGGACATGAAGTCTGTCACTCCCCCTGCAGGGTGACACAGTGACACAGACAGGAGGGAGCTATGAGACATGAAGTCTGTCACTCCCCCTGCAGGGTGACACAGTGACACAGACAGGAGGGAGCTATGGGACATGAAGTCTGTCACTCAAACTGCAGGGTGACACAGTGACACAGACAGGAGGGAGCTATGGGACATGAAGTCTGTCACTCCCTCTGCAGGGTGACACAGTGACACAGACAGGAGGGAGCTATGGGACATGAAGTCTGTCACTCCCCATGCAGGGTGACACAGTGACACAGACAGGAGGGAGCTATGGGACACAAAGTCTGTCACTCCCCCTGCAGGGTGACACAGTGACACAGACAGGAGGGAGCTATGGGACATGAAGTCTGTCACTCCCCATGCAGGGTGACACAGTGACACAGACAGGAGGGAGCTATGGGACATGAAGTCTGTCACTCCCCCTGCAGGGTGACACAGTGACACAGACAGGAGGGAGCTATGGGACACAAAGTCTGTCACTCCCCTTGCAGGGTGACACAGTGGCACAGACAGGAGGGAGCTATGGGACATTAAATCTGTCACTCACACTGCAGGGTGACACAGTGACACAGACAATAGGAAGCTATGGGACATGAAGTCTGTCACTCCCCCTGCAGGGTGACACAGTGACACAGACAGGAGGGAGCTATGGGACATGAAGTCTGTCACTCACACTGCAGGGTGACAGTGACACAGAAAAGAGGAAGCTATGGGACATAAAGTCTGTCACTCACACTGCAGGTTGACACAGTGACACAATCAGGAGGGAGCTATGGGACACAAAGTCTGTCACTCCCCTTGCAGGGTGACACAGTGACACAGACAATAGGAAGCTATGGGACATGAAGTCTGTCACTCCCCCTGCAGGGTGACACAGTGACACAGACAGGAGGGAGCTATGGGACATGAAGTCTGTCACTCACACTGCAGGGTGACAGTGACACAGAAAAGATGAAGCTATGGGACATAAAGTCTGTCACTCACACTGCAGGTTGACACAGTGAAACAATCAGGAGGGAGCTATGGGACACAAAGTCTGTCACTCCCCTTGCAGGGTAACACAGTGACACAGACAATAGGAAGCTATGGGACATGAAGTCTGTCACTCCCCCTGCAGGATGACACAGTGACATGGACAGGAGGGAGCTATGGGACATGAAGTCTGTCACTCCCCCTGCAGGATGACACAGTGACACGGACAGGAGGGAGCTATGGGACACAAAGTCTGTCACTCCCCTTGCAGGATGACACAGTGACACAGACAGGAGGGAGCTATGGGACATGAAGTCTGTCACTCCCCCTGCAGGGTGACACAGTGACACAGACAGGAGGGAGCTATGGGACACGAAGTCTGTCACTCCCCTTGCAGGATGACACAGTGACCCAGACAGGAGGGAGCTATGGGACATGAAGTCTGTCACTCACACTGCAGGGTGACACAGTGACACAGACAGGAGGGAGCTATGGGACACAAAGTCTGTCACTCCCCATGCAGGGTAACACAGTGACACAGACAGGAGGGAGCTATGGGACATGAAGTCTGTCACTCCCCCTGCAGGGTGACACAGTGACACAGACAGGAGGAAGCTATGGGACATGAAGTCTGTCACTCCCCCTGCAGGGTGACACAGTGACACAGACAGGAGGGAGAGGGAGCTATGGGACATGAAATCTGTCACTCCCCATGCAGGGTGACACAGTGACACAGACAGGAGGGAGCTATGGGACACAAAGTTTGTCACCCACCCTGCAGGGTGACACAGTGACACAGACAGGAGGGAGCTATGGGACATGAAGTCTGTCACTCACACTGCAGGGTGACACAGTGACACAGACAATAGGAAGCTATGGGACACAAACTCTGTCACTCCCCCTGCAGGGTGACACAGTGACACAGACAGGAGGGAGCTATGGGACATGAAGTCTGTCACTCCCCATGCAGGGTGACACAGTGACACAGACAGGAGGGAGCTATGGGACATGAAGTCTGTCACTCCCCCTGCAGGATGACACAGTGACATGGACAGGAGGGAGCTATGGGACATGAAGTCTGTCACTCCCCCTGCAGGATGACACAGTGACACGGACAGGAGGGAGCTATGGGACACAAAGTCTGTCACTCCCCTTGCAGGGTGACACAGTGACACAGACAATAGGAAGCTATGGGACATGAAGTCTGTCACTCCCCCTGCAGGATGACACAGTGACATGGACAGGAGGGAGCTATGGGACATGAAGTCTGTCACTCCCCCTGCAGGATGACACAGTGACACGGACAGGAGGGAGCTATGGGACACAAAGTCTGTCACTCCCCTTGCAGGATGACACAGTGACACAGACAGGAGGGAGCTATGGGACATGAAGTCTGTCACTCCCCCTGCAGGGTGACACAGTGACACAGACAGGAGGGAGCTATGGGACACGAAGTCTGTCACTCCCCTTGCAGGATGACACAGTGACCCAGACAGGAGGGAGCTATGGGACATGAAGTCTGTCACTCACACTGCAGGGTGACACAGTGACACAGACAGGAGGGAGCTATGGGACACAAAGTCTGTCACTCCCCATGCAGGGTAACACAGTGACACAGACAGGAGGGAGCTATGGGACATGAAGTCTGTCACTCCCCCTGCAGGGTGACACAGTGACACAGACAGGAGGAAGCTATGGGACATGAAGTCTGTCACTCCCCCTGCAGGGTGACACAGTGACACAGACAGGAGGGAGAGGGAGCTATGGGACATGAAATCTGTCACTCCCCATGCAGGGTGACACAGTGACACAGACAGGAGGGAGCTATGGGACACAAAGTCTGTCACCCACCCTGCAGGGTGACACAGTGACACAGACAGGAGGGAGCTATGGGACATGAAGTCTGTCACTCACACTGCAGGGTGACACAGTGACACAGACAATAGGAAGCTATGGGACACAAACTCTGTCACTCCCCCTGCAGGGTGACACAGTGACACAGACAGGAGGGAGCTATGGGACATGAAGTCTGTCACTCCCCATGCAGGGTGACACAGTGACACAGACAGGAGGGAGCTATGGGACATGAAGTCTGTCACTCCCCCTGCAGGGTGACACAGTGACACAGACAGGAGGGAGCTATGGGACATGAAGTCTGTCACTCCCCATGCAGGGTGACACAGTGACACAGACAGGAGGGAGCTATGGGACATGAAGTCTGTCACTCCCCCTGCAGGGTGACACAGTGACACAGACAGGAGGGAGCTATGGGACATGAAGTCTGTCACTCACACTGCAGGGTGACACAGTGACACAGACAGGAGGGAGCTATGGGACATGAAGTCTGTCACTCCCTCTGCAGGGTGACACAGTGACACAGACAGGAGGGAGCTATGGGACATGAAGTCTGTCACTCCCCATGCAGGGTGACACAGTGACACAGACAGGAGGGAGCTATGGGACATGAAATCTGTCACTCACACTGCAGGGGGACACAGTGACACAGACAGAAGGGAGCTATGGGACATGAAGTCTGTCACTCACACTGCAGGGTGACACAGTGACACAGACAGGAGGGAGCTATGGGACATGAAGTCTGTCACTCACACTGCAGGGTGACACAGTGACACAGTCAGGAGGGAGCTATGGGACATGAAGTCTGTCACTCCCCATGCAGGGTGACACAGTGACACAGACAGGAGGGAGCTATGGGACATGAAGTCTGTCACTCCCCATGCAGGGTAACACAGTGACACAGACAGAAGGGAGCTATGGGACATGAAGTCTGTCACTCACACTGCAGGGTGACACAGTGACACAGACAGGAGGGAGCTATGGGACATGAAGTCTGTCACTCCCCCTGCAGGGTGACACAGTGACACAGACAGGAGGGAGCTATGGGACACGAAGTCTGTCACTCCCCTTGCAGGATGACACAGTGACACAGACAGGAGGGAGCTATGGGACATGAAGTCTGTCACTCCCCCTGCAGGGTGACACAGTGACACAGACAGGAGGGAGCTATGGGACACAAAGTCTGTCACTCCCCTTGCAGGATGACACAGTGACCCAGACAGGAGGGAGCTATGGGACATGAAGTCTGTCACTCACACTGCAGGGTGACACAGTGACACAGACAGGAGGGAGCTATGGGACACAAAGTCTGTCACTCCCCATGCAGGGTAACACAGTGACACAGACAGGAGGGAGCTATGGGACATGAATCTGTCACTTCCCCTGCAGGGTGACACAGTGACACAGACAGGAGGAAGCTATGGGACATGAAGTCTGTCACTCCCCCTGCAGGGTGACACAGTGACACAGACAGGAGGGAGAGGGAGCTATGGGACATGAAATCTGTCACTCCCCATGCAGGGTGACACAGTGACACAGACAGGAGGGAGCTATGGGACACAAAGTCTGTCACCCACCCTGCAGGGTGACACAGTGACACAGACAGGAGGGAGCTATGGGACATGAAGTCTGTCACTCACACTGCAGGGTGACACAGTGACACAGACAATAGGAAGCTATGGGACACAAACTCTGTCACTCCCCCTGCAGGGTGACACAGTGACACAGACAGGAGGGAGCTATGGGACATGAAGTCTGTCACTCCCCCTGCAGGGTGACACAGTGACACAGACAGGAGGGAGCTATGGGACATGAAGTCTGTCACTCCCCCTGCAGGGTGACACAGTGACACAGACAGGAGGGAGCTATGGGACATGAAGTCTGTCACTCCCCATGCAGGGTGACACAGTGACACAGACAGGAGGGAGCTATGGGACATGAAGTCTGTCACTCCCCCTGCAGGGTGACACAGTGACACAGACAGGAGGGAGCTATGGGACATGAAGTCTGTCACTCACACTGCAGGGTGACACAGTGACACAGACAGGAGGGAGCTATGGGGCATGAAGTCTGTCACTCCCTCTGCAGGGTGACACAGTGACACAGACAGGAGGGAGCTATGGGACATGAAGTCTGTCACTCCCCATGCAGGGTGACACAGTGACACAGACAGGAGGGAGCTATGGGACATGAAATCTGTCACTCACACTGCAGGGTGACACAGTGACACAGACAGAAGGGAGCTATGGGACATGAAGTCTGTCACTCACACTGCAGGGTGACACAGTGACACAGACAGGAGGGAGCTATGGGACATGAAGTCTGTCACTCACACTGCAGGGTGACACAGTGACACAGTCAGGAGGGAGCTATGGGACATGAAGTCTGTCACTCCCCATGCAGGGTGACACAGTGACACAGACAGGAGGGAGCTATGGGACATGAAGTCTGTCACTCCCCATGCAGGGTAACACAGTGACACAGACAGAAGGGAGCTATGGGACATGAAGTCTGTCACTCACACTGCAGGGTGACACAGTGGCACAGACAGGAGGGAGCTATGGGACATGAAGTCTGTCACTCCCCCTTCGGCTGTCAGACAGGAGAGAGCTATGGGACATGAAGTCTGTCACTCCCCATGCACGGTGACAGTCAATAAATAGGAAGCTATGGGACATGAAGTCTGTCACTCCCCATGCACGGTGACAGTCAATAGGAAGCTATTGGACATGAAGTTTGTCACTCCCTGTGCAGGGTGACACAGTGACACAGACATGACAGGAGGGGGCTATGGGACATGAAGTCTGTCACTCACACTGCAGGGTGACACAGTCAGGAGGGACCTATGGGACATGAAGTCTGTCACTCCCCATGCAGGATGACACAGTGACACAGACACGACAGGAGGGGGCTATGGGACATGAAGTTTGTCACACTGCAGGGTGACACAGTGACACAGACAGGAGGGGGCTATGGGACATGAAGTTTGTCACACTGCAGGGTGACACAGTGAGACAAACAGGAGGGAGCTATGGGACATGAAGTCTGTCACTCCCCATGCAGGGTGACACAGGCAATAGGAAGCTATGGGGTAACACAGTGACACAGACAGGAGGGAGCTATGGGACACAAAGTCTGTCACTCCCCCTTCGGCTGTCAGACAGGAGAGAGCTATGGGACATGAAGTCTGTCACTCCCCATGCAGGGTGACACAGTGACACAGACAGGAGAGAGCTATGGGACATGTCCCCATGTAAATATACATACATACAAATATATAAGATATATACTGCATAAAACTACACACACACAAATATAGCTGATCCTTCCAGCCCTTCTGTATTGCAGACCTCTGATAGAGAGGAACTTAACAATTTGATTGAATAGATCCCCCCCTCCTGATCCCCCACAGCCTTTTCCCTTTTCAGAATCTTCAGAAACAAACGGGTTAAACAGTACTTTACTTCCACTTCAGTGAACAAGACATAGATAATCATAGCTGCCTCCTCCTCCTCACCCCTCCCTTCCCCATCACAGCTGTATCACCCCCCCCCCCCCCCTTGCATCACCACATACCAGTCAGGCTGTCGTAACACTCTATTTCAGTGGCTTCCACACGGACTTTCTGGGCTTCAGTCAATCTCAGCCCATCTCCTCCTTCGTGAACGCCCTTAATGACCAGCAAGGCCCGATGATACTTGCCAATGGCTTCCCTATATTTCTTGTCTTTGTAGCATCGGTTGCCTTCAGCCTTGAACTCGGCCGCTTTCTGGATTCTGCTCTCTGCCTCTAGTTCAGGTCCTGGAGGCAACCTTACACTTCCCCCAACTGTCTTGGGATCTCCCATGGTCTTTAACGGAGGTTGTGGCCCATGTTGACGAACACCCAAGGCTTTTTCTCTCTGGATATATGTGCTGTGCATAAGGGACGTACAGGAGGGATGCTGAGGATACTGGAGGAGAGGAGGGGTGGAGGAAGATGGCAACGTCTCTCATCAGCATCCTCCCATTGCATTCTGGGTACCAGCAAACCTGCTCTCACTCTCTCCTTTTAACTCTTTACCCATCACTTCCCTTCACTTCTCTCCTAGAGCAGATTCTAAAAAGAGTTGTAAAAGCTACAGTTATGCAATACCTTGTTCTCTGCATATTGGGGGGGAAAACTACCACATTTCACAGATGGAATGTACATAACAATATATTTGTTTTTAATAAATAGAATCTGTAAGGTGTAATATTAAAATGATTTCTTATCAAACGGTAAGACATGGCAAATATGTGTAAGGTTGGTATATTTTTGTAACATGTCAGAGATAATGATTTGTTGGTTTATAAATAGATAAAAAATAAATTATAATCCAGGGAAGTAGTGTTAGGGAAAAAAAGACAAGAAAACAGGATGATATGGAGATGTGTGTGACACAAGGTGCGTCTCTCATAGACATTTGGGCAAGTGCATTTGTGTTTCTCCAAAACACAGGAATGGACCACAATCTCAGACCGGACAGGGTAAACATCCTAAATCTCTGTAAACTGCACAGCCCTGAATACTGACCAACAGCTGTACAGTTCCTAGCAACCGAGGCAGTTAACCCTGAGCTGCCTGGGTGACTAGCCCATAGGGAAACTTATAAAAAAGATCAACACAACACACAGAAAACCTGGCACTCACCAGCAGGCACACAGCAATATTTAAAAGTCAGTTGCATTTGGTGTAAAATGGTTACAACCCAGGACCACATCAAGGTCTCTGCCCTCCTGGGATCCTAACCTGTACTCACACAATGCATTGCTTTTAAACAAACCAGCTTGGAACCTCCCAGAGTGACACAAGCATTTGTGATTTCCCTGAGTACATACAAAACACAGGAATGGACTGCACTCTCAGACCGGACTTGATACACAACCCAAGTCATTGTAAACTGCACAGTCCTAAAGACTAACAGACAGCTGTACAGTTCCCAGTAACCCAGGCAGTTAACCCCTAACCTGCCTGGGTGACAGACCAATAGAAAAAACATAAAACTTATCAACACAACACACAGAAAACCTGGCACTCACCAGCAGGCACACAGCAATATTTATGTGTGGCTGCAGGTGAGTGACAAACATCACAACACACAAAAACTGTCTCACAAATACAATTTAATATCACCCACATAGCCCAATGTCACTTAAAGGAACATGAAAGTCAAAATGAAACTTTTGTGATTCAGACAGAGCACGTAGTTTTTGAGAGTCTTTCTAATTTACTTCAATCCTCAAATTTTCTTTGTTCTCTGGGTATCTTTTGTTAAAGTGTCAGCTCCAAAGCAGCAATGCACTACTGGGAGCTAGCTGAACACATTAAGTGAACCAATGAATTATGGAATTTGTGTGTAGCCATCAATTAGCACATAGTGTTCAGTAGTGCATTGCTACTCATGAGCCTAAACAGGCATGCTTTTCAACAAAGGATACTAAAAGAAAAAAGTATTTTTTTTAAATTACACACACAATATCCCAGTGATACGAGTGCCAGTGTGACATGTCTAGTAATGTACATATCCCAGGGACACGAGTGCCAGTGTGACATGTCTAGTAATGAACATATCTCATTGAAACGTGTGCCTGTGTGACATGCCTAGTAATGAACATATCCCAGTGAAACGTGTGCCTGTGTGACATGCCTAGTAATGAACATATCCCAGTGACACGTGTACCAGTGTGACATGTCTAGTAATGCACATATCCCAGTGACACGAGAGCCAGTGTGACATGCCTAGTAATGAACATATCCCAGTGACACGTGTACCAGTGTGACATGTCTAGTAATGCACATATCCCAGTGACACGAGTGCCAGTGTGACATGCCTAGTAATGCACATATCCCAGTGACACGAGTGCCAGTGTGACATGCCTAGTAATGCACATATCCCAGTGAAACGTGTGCCTGTGTGACATGGCTAGTAATGAACATATCCCAGTCACGCAAGTGCCAGTGTGACATGCCTAGTAATGAACATATCCCAGTGACGTGTGTGCCAGTATGAAATACCTAGTAATGAACATATCCCAGTGAAACGTGTACCAGTGTGACATGTCTAGTAATGCACATATCCCAGTCACGCAAGTGCCAGTTTAACATGCCTAGTATATAACATATTCCAGTGACACATGTGCCAGTGTGACATGCCTAGTAATACACATATGGGAACAGCACCACAATGATCATTTTTAAAGTTGCTTTATTGGGACATCAAAAAAACACAGCACAACGTTTCGGTCTTAATAGACCTTAATCATGTGACTACAATACAGCCTAACAACAGGTTTGGCAGAACCTGGGAACTGTGCACAACTATTTGCTGCAATACTTATGCTGTAGCCATCTCATCATTTTAGTAATACACATATCCCAGTGACATAAGTGCCAGTGTGACATGCCTAGTAATGCATTTATCCCAGGGACAAGTGTGCCAGTGTGACATGCCTAGTAATGAACATATCCCAGTGATACGTGTGCCAGTGTGACATGCCTAGTAATGCACATATCCCAGTGATACGTGTGCCAGTGTGACATGCCTAGTAATGCACATATCCCAGTGATATAAGTGCCAGTGTGACATGCCTAGTAATGCACATATCCCAGTGATACATGAGTGCCAGTGTGACATGCCTAGTAATGAACATATCCCAGTGACACGTGTGCCAGTGTGACAGCCTAGTAATGCACATATCCCAGTGACATAAGTGCCAGTGTGACATGCCTAGTAATGAACATTTCCCAGTCACGCAAGTGCCAGATTGACATGCCTAGTATATAACATATTCCAGTGATACATGTGCCAGTGTGACATGCCTAGTAATGAATATATTCCAGTGACACGTGTACCAGTGTGACATGCCTAGTAATGCACATATCCCAATGACATGAGTGCCAATGTGACATGACTAGTAATAAACATATCCCAGTGACACGTGTGTAAGTGTGACATGCCTAGAACTGAACATATCCCAGTGACACGTGTGCCAGTGTGACATGCCTAGTAATGCAAATATCCCAGTGACACGTTTGCCAGTGTGACATGCCTTGTAATAAACATATCCCACTGACAGGTGTCCATGGTGACATGCCTAGTAATGAACATATCCCAGTCACATGAGTGCCAGTGTGACATGCCTAGTAATGAACATATCCCAGTGAAACGAGTGCCAGTGTGACATGCCTAGTAATGCAAATATCCCAGTGACACATGTGCCAGTGTGACATGTCTAGTAAAGAGCATATCCCAGTGACACGAGTGCCAGTGTGACACGGCTTGTAATGGACATATCTCAGTGACACGTGTACCAGTGTGACATGTCTAGTAATGAACATATCAAGTAACACACGTGAGCCAGTGTGACATGCCTTTTAATGAACATATCCCAGTGACACGTGTGCCAGTGTGCCATGACTTGTAATGAACATATCCCAGTGACACGTGTGCCAGTGTGACATGCCTAGAAATGCCCATATCACAGTGACATGTGTGCCAGTGTGACATGCCTAGTAATGAACAAATCCCAGTGACACATGAGTGCCAGTGTGACATGCCTAGTAATGAACATATCCCAGTGACACGTGTGCCAGTGTGACAGCCTAGTAATGCACATATCCCAGTGACATAAGTGCCAGTGTGACATGCCTAGTAATAAACATTTCCCAGTCACGCAAGTGCCAGATTGACATGCCTAGTATATAACATATTCCAGTGATACATGTGCCAGTGTGACATGCCTAGTAATGAATATATTCCAGTGACACGTGTACCAGTGTGACATGCCTAGTAATGCACATATCCCAATGACACGAGTGCCAATGTGACATGACTAGTAATAAACATATCCCAGTGACACGTGTGCAAGTGTGACATGCCTAGAACTGAACATATCCCAGTGACACGTGTGCCAGTGTGACGTGCCTAGAATTGAACATATCCCAGTCACATGAGTGCCAGTGTGACATGCCTAGTAATGCAAATATCCCAGTGACACGTTTGCCAGTGTGACATGCCTTGTAATAAACATATCCCACTGACAGGTGTCCATGGTGACATGCCTAGTAATGAACATATCCCAGTGAAACGAGTGCCAGTGTGACATGCCTAGTAATGCACATATCCCAATGACACATGTGCCAGTGTGACATGCCTGGTAATGCAAATGTCCCAGTGACTCACGTGTGCCTGTGTGACATGCCTAGTAATGCAAATATCCCAGTGACACATGTGCCAGTGTGACATGTCTAGTAAAGAGCATATCCCAGTGACACGAGTGCCAGTGTGACACGGCTTGTAATGGACATATCCCAGTGACACGTGTACCAGTGTGACATGTCTAGTAATGAACATATCAAGTAACACACGTGAGCCAGTGTGACATGCCTTTTAATGAACATATCCCAGTGACACGTGTGCCAGTGTGACATGACTTGTAATGAACATATCCCAGTGACACGTGTGCCAGTGTGACATGCCTAGAAATGCCCATATCACAGTGACATGTGTGCCAGGGTGACATGCCTAGTAATGCACATATCCCAATGACATGAGTGCCAGTGTGACATGCCTAGTAATGCAAATGTCCCAGTGACTCACGTGTGCCAGTGTGACATGCCTAGTAATGCAAATATCCCAGTGACACGTGTGCCAGTGTGACATGTCTAGTAAAGATCATATCCCAGTGACACGAGTGCCAGTGTGACACGGCTTGTAATGGACATATCCCAGTGACACGTGTACCAGTGTGACATGTCTAGTAATGAACATATCAAGTAACACACGTGAGCCAGTGTGATATGACTAGTAATGAACATATCCCAGTGAAACGTGTGCCAGTGTGACATGCCTAGTAATGAACATATCCCAGTGACACGTGTGCCAGTGTGACATGCCTAGAATTGAACATATCCCATTGACACGAGTGCCAGTGTGACATGCCTAGTAATGCAAATATCCCAGTGACACGTGTGCCAATGTGACATGTCTAGTAAAGAGCATATCCCAGTGACACAAGTGCCAGTGTGACATGCCTTGTAATGGACATATCCCAGTGACACATGTGCCAGTGTGACATGCCTAGTAATGCAAATATCCCAGTGACACGTGTGCCAATGTGACATGTCTAGTAAAGAGCATATCCCAGTGACACAAGTGCCAGTGTGACATGCCTTGTAATGGACATATCCCAGTGACACGTGTACCTGTGTGACATGCCTAGTAATGAACATATTCAAAAACACACTTGTGCCAGTGTGACATGCCTTTTAATGAGCATATCCCAGTGACACATGTGCCAGTGTGACATGCCTAGTAATGAACATATCCCAGTGACAGGTGTGCCAGTGTGACATGCCTAGAAATGCACATATCCCAGTTACTCACGTGTGCCAGGATGACATGGCTAGTAATGCACATATCCCAGTGACACATGTGCCAGTTTGACATGCCTAGTAATGCAAATATCCCAATGACATGAGTGCCAGTGTGACATGCCTAGTAATGCGAATATCCCAGTGACACGTGTGCCAGTGTGACATGTCTAGTAAAGAGCATATCCCAGTGACACGTGTTCCAGGGTGACATGTCTAGAAATGCACATATCCCAGTGACTCACGTGTGCCAGTGTGACATGCCTAGTAATGCACATATTCCATTGACATAAGTGCCAGTGTGACATGCATAGTAATGCAGATATCCCAGTGACATAAGTGCCAGTGTGACAAGCCTAGTATATAACATATTCCATGACATGTGCCAGTGTGACATGCCTAGTAATGAATATATTCCGGTGACACGTGTGCCAGTGTGACATGCCTAGTAATGCACATATCCCAATGACACGAGTGCCAGTGTGACATGCCTAGTAATGAACATATCCCAGTGACACGAGTGCCAGTGTAACATGCCTAGTAATGCACATATGCCAATGACACGAATGCCAGTGTGACATGCCTAGTAATGCACATATCCCAATGACATGAGTGCCAGTGTGACATGCCTAGTAATGCACATGTCCCAGTGACTCACGTGTGCCAGTGTGACATGCCTAGTAATGAACATATCCCAGTGACACGTGTGCCAGTGTGACATGCCTAGTAAAGAGCATATCCCAGTGACACGAGTGCCAGTGTGACATGGCTTGTAATGGACTGTTACGGTTACCCTTAGTCTCGCTGAGAGATGGACCGCTTAGTAGCCTGGATCCCTATTGCTAAAGAGGGGAGAAGCTGCTTTCCATAGTATTCTATATGAGTCTCGCAAATATAGAATAATCTCCCTTAGCTGCAGTACAGCTAGGATACCCTTCTGCCCACAAAAACGAGTCAACGCTGCGATTGAGGGTCAAACAAGAATTCAGGACTGGGATGCCCAGCCTGCTTTTTATTAAGGTTACATGCACACAGGGCACTCCCAGGGGGAGAGGGGGGGAAGCACAAAATCCCCCATCACACATTTAGATAGAGAGCACTGTCCTTTGACAGGCCACAATAGGATTACAGTACTTAAGATAACAAGTTTACAAGTTCATCTTATCAATTAGCAGTCTGGCTCCAGAGGTGATTAGACAATGGGATTGGTTATCCCTAAACTTAGAGCTGAGGCCAGCAAATGTGTATTTAGGCAATAGTTTCTAAAAGCTGAAAAAAAAGAGTTAACTCTTTATGAAATGATACTTGTTACGGTTTTCTTGGAGCCCTTCTTAGGCGCTGGCTTGCTGGTTCAGGCATTGCTGCTGGGAAATAAGCTCTTCACAACAAAATAACTAATGCTTCTGTAACAGTGCTCCCTTTCTGTGGAACACTCTGGCAGACACGGTCTGACCCCTTTTCGGGGCAGACTAAGGCTGTCCAGACCGCTGGTTATGCGGGGCTGAGGTCGGTTTGTCTGGACAACCCGTCGGCGTTGCCATTCTGTTTCCCAGGTCTGTAAGTAATGGTGAAATTGAAGGGTTGCAACGATAAGCTCCAACGTAATAGCCTGCCGTTATCTCCAGAGACCCGGTTCAGCCACACCAACGGGTTATGGTCGGTGACCAGAGTGAACTCCTGACCATATAAATAGGGAGTCAATTTCTTTAATGCCCACACCAAAGCCAAACACTCCTTTTCGACCGCTGCATAGCTGACTTCGCGGGGCAGGAGCTTCCGGCTGATGTAGGCAACTGGATGCTCCCCTCCATCTTCGCCTACTTGGCTGAGGACAGCTCCCAGCCCGAACATGGAAGCATCTGTATGGACGATAAAACGTTTGTTAAGGGCTGGGGCCGCCAAGACAGGAGCGTTAATTAGAGCATTTTTGAGAGCCTGGAAAGCCGTTTCACAGTGGGGAGACCACAGGACCTGTCGAGGTAAGTTCTTCTTGGTCAAGTCAGTCAGGGGTTTGGCAAGTGTGCTGTAGTCTGGTACAAACCGTCTATAGTACCCTGCCGTGCCCAGGAAGGCTAGGACCTGAGTCTTAGTGATGGGGGTGGGCCAATTGGCGACAGCTTCTATTTTGGCCGGCTCTGGTCGCTGCTTTCCACACCCCACCCGGTGACCCAGGTACTGTACCTCGGCCATCCCAAAGTGGCATTTTTCTGGCTTCAGAGTCAGGCCAGCAGCCCGGATCTGATCCAGAACCATTCCCACATGAGCTAAGTGGTCCTCCCAGGACTCACTGTGGATCGCTATGTCGTCCAGGTAGGCGCAAGCAAAACTCTGGAAGCCATCCAGGAGCCTATTCACCAAGCGCTGGAATGTAGCTGGGGCATTCTTCATCCCAAACGGCATTACCCTAAACTGATATAAGCCGAATGGGGTGACGAATGCCGACTTGGGGATAGCCTCCGGGGCCAGGGGAATCTGCCAGTAACCTTTGCAGAGGTCAATAGTGGTCAGGTAATTTCCCCTGGCTATACGATCGAGTAGCTCGTCTACCCTGGGCATAGGGTAAGCGTCCGTCACGGTATTTTCATTGAGCCTCCGATAGTCTACGCAGAACCGGGTGGTCCCATCTTTCTTGGGCACCAAGACAACTGGGGAGGCCCATGGACTATCGGAGGGCTCAATTACCCTGAGCTGGAGCATCTCATCGATCTCCTTCTTCATTCCTGTCCTAACTGCTTCGGGGATTCGGTACGGAGCCTGGCGCAAGGGAGCTTGTCCCGGAGTATCTACCTGGTGGGTGGTTAAAGTAGTGTACCCTGGCTTCGGGGAGAAGGTGAGGTGTTTGGACTGGAGGAGTTGGTTGAGCTGCTCCCTTTCAGTGGGGCTAAGTCGGTCCCCTATCTGAACCTGCGCCACTATACCTGTGGGGAGACTCTTTTCTAATAGGTCTGGAATGGGTAAACTGTCGGGGTCTTCCTGAGGGGAACAACATACGGCCGTCACGTTCTCTGGTCGCTCAAAATATTCCTTGAGCATGTTTACATGGAATGTCTTTCTAAGATTGTTGTCATGGCAGCTAGCTATCACATAAGTGGTGTCTCCCCTTTTCTCTACGATCTGGTAGGGACCCTGCCAGGACGCCTGCAATTTGTCTGTCTTCACCGGCTTAAGTACTAAAACCTTTTGTCCTATGGTGAAGATTCTCTTTCGGGCCCCCGATTGTACCATACTTTCTGTCTTCTCTGGGCCAACTGGAGATTAGCCCGCACGGATTTGGCTAATTGCTCCATTCGGTCCCTGAGTTCCAGCACGTATGGCACAATGGGGACACCGTCAGCCTCCATCTCTCCCTCCCAGTGCTCCCGGATCAGGTTTAGGGGTCCCCGTACCTTTCTTCCGTAGAGCAACTCGAAGGGAGAGAACCCTGTCGTTTCCTGGGGCACCTCCCGATAAGCAAATAGGAGGTGCGGCAGGAAGCGTTCCCAGTCTCGGTATTCCTGAGTGAACGTCTTGAGCATTTGCTTGAGGGTCCCATTGAACCTCTCACACAGCCCGTTCGTCTGGGGGTGGTATGGGGAGCTCAGGAGGGACTTAATTTTGCAAACCTGCCAGAGTTGTTGGGTTAATTCAGCCGTAAATTGGGTGCCTCGGTCGGATAGGATTTCTTTTGGAAATCCTACCCGGGAGAACACCTGTACTAGTGCATTCGCTACCGTATCCGCTTGTATGTTGGATAGGGCGACAGCCTCTGGGTACCTGGTAGCGTAGTCCCCTACAGTAAGAATGTAGCGCTTACCGGAGGGACTAGGGGTAGCCAGTGGTCCCACTAGGTCAATAGCAACCCGGCTGAAGGGTTCCTCTACAATGGGCATATTTACTAGCTGGGCTTTAGGGTGATCGCCTCGCCTTCCTACTCGTTGACACACATCGCAGGTGTTACAGTAAGTTCTAACGTCAGCGTGCACCCCTGGCCAAAAGAACGTGTGAGTAATGCGGTGTAGGGTACGGGTTACGGCTAGGTGGCCTGCTAAGGGGATGTCGTGGCCTATTTTGAGGATTTCTTGACGGTACCAGCTGTCGCCTACGCTGTCCCCTTTTCTCTGTCCAGCGGTATAGTTTCCCTTTTTCCCATAAGAATGTTTCGTTATCTGCCCCGCCCCCTCCTGTCTCTGCTCGTTCCCGGTACTTTTGTAAGGTCGGGTCAGTCTTAGACTCTGCCTCGAAAGCATCTGGGGTGTCCCAGGGTATGGGGCCTAACCTGTCAGGCAAGGTCGGGGTAGGTCTTACCTGTGTCTCCCGCACTGGTGAGAGCTCTCGCTCCGTCCGGGCTTGGGCCCGTGTAGTCACTGGGTCCGCCTCGTTGTTGCATACTGGAGCATAGGCAGAAGTCATGGGGCCCAAATCGTTGCCCAGTAGTACTTCGGCAGGTAAATTATCCATTAGGCCCACGTTCACAGCCCCCTTTCCCGCTCCCCAATCAAGATGCACTTTAGCTGTTGGAATTTTGTACACATCCCCCCCCGCCACTCTAACGGCCACAGTCTGTCCGGATCGCTTGTGCTCTGGCACCAAATGACTCTTTACCAGCGTGATAGTAGCCCCTGTGTCTCGCAATCCCTTGGTAGATCGCCCCTCGAGCCATACCCTCTGCCGATGGTGCTGGCGGTTATCTGAGGCAGCATATACAGGGTCTGCCTCGTGAAACGGCCCCACATATCCCTCCATAGGGGCCTCTTGGTTAACACAGAGGGCCCAGGCCGGACGATAGGACCCAGAGGGGTAATTGTAATTCCTGGGTGTCTGGTGCGTATTAAGGGGGCAGCTAGCCATGAAATGCCCTGGTTGCTTGCATCGGTGGCAAGTCGGTCTGGGACGCTCAGAGCTGTTATTGGGTGGTCCTGAGTGTCGGACGGGCCCTGTGGGCACCGGGGCTCGGAATTCAGCATGAGGGGGTGCACAGTAAACCTCTCTGGGTTCGACCCGTGCTGGAGCTCGGTAGTTCATGGGTTCGTGAAGACGGGAGTCATAATGTTCAACGGCCAATTTGGCTGCTTCTTCTAAGGTAGAAGGCCGCCTGTCTCGCAGCCATTCCTTCCCTTGCTGTTCCATGCCATTATAAAAATGTTCTAAGAGAAACAATTGTAAAATTTCCTCCCCAGTCACCGCTTTACTTCCGCTCAGCCAGTGATTTGCCGCTCTCCGCATTCGGTGCGCCCATTCCATATGGGTATCGTTAGGCTTCTTTTCCGTGCCCCGAAACTGTCGGCGATACGTGTCCGGAGTTACAGCGTACCGTCGCAACAGTGTCTCCTTAACTAGCTCATACTGTGTCACTTCCTCAGCACCCAGAGTACGAAAGGCTTCCAGGGCTCGCCCGGATAGTTTCCCAGACAATATCGTGGGCCACTCTCTGTTGGGAATCTGGTGCAGGGCACATTGCCTTTCGAAGTCCGCCAAATATTCATCAATCCCTGTCTCGCTCTCTAGAAAGGGTCGAAATGCCGCATAGGGTATCTTGGGCCTCCCAGCATTTTCGACAGGGATGATTACCTGCGGGGCTTCAGCATTGCGGTGTGCGTTCGCTAGGTTGAGTTCGTGGGCTCGAGTCTCTCGTATATATCCTTGTCCGCCTCCGCCATCAACTGCTGTACCAATTCCATGGAGGGGTTCGGCCCGTATAATGAGAGCCTTTCCCGAACAATCCTGGTTTTTTCGTCACTAATCGTGGTCGGTGTTTCCGCCATTGTGAAGCTCTAATCCAGTTCGGTCAATTCTGCGATCAGCTCTCTCCTCGGCCGGTTGCTGGCGTACCCCCCTCTGCTTTCAAGTAAATCCTTTAGGGTTGTACGCTTCAATTTTTCGTAAGCGCTCTCCATCCGTTCTGTACCTCTCCTAGGAAATCCAGGAAAATCCCGCCGCTGCCGCCAAATGTTACGGTTACCCTTAGTCTCGCTGAGAGATGGACCGCTTAGTAGCCTGGATCCCTATTGCTAAAGAGGGGAGAAGCTGCTTTCCATAGTATTCTATATGAGTCTCGCAAATATAGAATAATCTCCCTTAGCTGCAGTACAGCTAGGATACCCTTCTGCCCACAAAAACGAGTCAACGCTGCGATTGAGGGTCAAACAAGAACTCAGGACTGGGATGCCCAGCCTGCTTTTTATTAAGGTTACATGCACACAGGGCACTCCCAGGGGGAGAGGGGGGGAAGCACAAAATCCCCCATCACACATTTAGATAGAGAGCACTGTCCTTTGACAGGCCACAATAGGATTACAGTACTTAAGATAACAAGTTTACAAGTTCATCTTATCAATTAGCAGTCTGGCTCCAGAGGTGATTAGACAATGGGATTGGTTATCTCTAAACTTAGAGCTGAGGCCAGCAAATGTGTATTTAGGCAATAGTTTCTAAAAGCTGAAAAAAAAGAGTTAACTCTTTATGAAATGATACTTGTTACGGTTTTCTTGGAGCCCTTCTTAGGCGCTGGCTTGCTGGTTCAGGCATTGCTGCTGGGAAATAAGCTCTTCACAACAAAATAACTAATGCTTCTGTAACATGGACATGTCCCAGTGACACGTGTACCAGTGTGACATGGCTAGTAATAAACATATCCAGTAACACACGTGTGCCAGTGTGACATGTCTAGTAATAAACATATCCAGTAACACACGTGTCCCAGTGTGACATGCCTTTTAATGAACATATCCCAGTGACACGTGTGCCAGTGTGACTTGCCTAGAAATGCACATATCACAGTGACACGTGTGACAGGGTGACATGCCTAGTAGTGAACATATCCCAGTGACACGTGTGCCAGTGTGACATGCCTAGAAATGCACATATCCCAGTGACTCACGTGTGCCAGGGTGAAATGGATAGTAATAAACATATCCAGTAACACACGTGTGCCAGTGTGACATGCCTAGTAATGCAAATATCCCAGTGACACGTTTGCCAGTTTGACATGCCTTGTAAGTAACATATCCCACTGACAGGTGTCCATGGTGACATGCCTAGTAATGAACATATCCCAGTGACACAAGTGCCAGTGTGACATGCCTAGTAATGCACATATCCCAATGACACGAGTGCCAGTGTGACATGCCTAGTAATGCACATATCCCAATGACACGAGTGCCAGTGTGACATGCCTAGTAATGCACATATCCCAATGACACGTGTACCAGTGTGACATGCCTAGTAATGAACATATCCCAGTGACACGTGTGCCAGTGTGACATGCCTAGAACTGAACATATCCCAGTGAGACGAGTGCCAGTGTGACATGCCTAGTAATGAACATATCCCAGTGACACGTGTGCCAGTGTGACATGCCTAGAACTGAACATATCCCAGTGACACGAGTGCCAGTGTGACATGCCTAGTAATGAACATATCCCAGTGACAAGTGTGTCAGTGTGACATGTCTAGTAAAGAGCATATCCCAGTGACACGAGTGCCAGTGTGACATGGCTTGTAATGGACATATCCCAGTGACACGTGTGCCAGTGTGACATGCCTAGAAATGCACATATCACAGTGACACGTGTGCCAGGGTGACATGCCTAATAATAAACATATCCAGTAACACACGTGTGCCAGTGTGACATGGATAGTAATAAACATACCCAGTAACACACGTGTGCCAGTGTGACATGCCTTGTAACGAACATATCCCAGTGACACGTGTGCCAGTGTGACATGCCTAGAAATGCACATATCACAGTGACACGTGTGACAGGTTGACATGCCTTGTAGTGAACATATCCCAGTGACACAAGTGCCAGTGTGACTTGCCTAGTAATGCAAATATCCCAGTGACACGTGTGCCAGTGTGACATGTCTAGTAAAGAGCATATCCCAGTGACACGAGTGCCAGTGTGACATGCCTTGTAATGGACATATCCCAGTGACACGTGTACCTGTGTGACATGCCTAGTAATGGACATATCCCAGTGACACGTGTACCTGTGTGACATGCCTAGTAATGCACATATCCCAGTGACACTTGTGCCAGTGTGACATGCATAGTAATGCACTTATCCCAGGGACATGTGTGCCAGTGTGACATGCCTAGTAATGCACATATCCCAGTGACATAAATGCCAGTGTGACATGCCTAGTAATGAACATATCCCAGTATGTATGTATGTTTTGGGTACTTGTAAAGCGCGGCTAATCACCCGTAAGGGTCTCAAGGCGCTGCTCATTTTATCGACCTCGGAAGGTTGAAAGGCTGAGTGGACCTTGCCGGGGATCGAACCTGCAACCCTTGGGTTGCTACAGAGCTCAGCCACAGTGCCTTAGCATGCTGAGCTTAAAGGGACACTGTACCCAAAAATTTTCTTTTGTAATTCAGAAAGAGCATGCAATTTAAAGCAACTTTCTAATTTATTCCTATTATCAATTTTTCTTCGTTCTCTTGCTACCATTATTTGAAAAAGAAGCCATCTAATCTTTTGTTTGGTTTCAGTACTCTGGACAGCACTTTTTTATTGGTGGATGAATTTATCCATCAATCAGCAAGGACAAACCCAGGTTGTTCACCGAAAATGGGCCGGCATCTAAACTTACATTCTTGCATTTCAAATAAAGATACCAAGAGAAAGAAGAAAATTTGATAATGGGAGTAAATTAGAAAGTTGCTTAAAATTTCATACTCAATCTGAATCACAAAAGAAAATTTTTGGGTACAGTGTCCCTTTAATTAATTAAATGCCCTATCCTCCTGGCTTGCTGTAATAAAATATAATAAGAGCCATAAAACTGACTCAACCATAACTATGTACATAAACATAATAACCTTAATAACTTTATTCATAACTTAGAATAAATAACACACAGACACAAGTATGTGGGAAAAGACCCGTGGGTCACATTTATTATAGAACATGAGAACCGGCTGGACTCAACGGGGCCAGCTAAAACATGTGGCGGCAATCTAGCTAGGAGTAAGCAACCCCCCGCTAGGAAGAAGGGCCGCGCCCGTGAATGCCCACACAAGCGGAGCTCAGCTACACGCAGAAGCTTAGGGAGTTCTCGGCATCTTTCGAATGGGGAGGGACCCCAGGCGCGCGCCTGCAGAGATCACCCTCCCCTGGGCAGCTGTCACTCTACCCCTGATGGCAAACCGGGGCGCGGACCAACCGCCACAAGAGACAGCCCAACAGGCACAGCTTTTGCCGCCACACCTATAGATGTAGTAATATAGCACGCCTCAAATTACAGAGGAACAGGTCAATGCCCCTCTCAGAGAGGTGCACCCCGTCCCTTCTGTAGAGGCTCCTCTCAGCCGTTGTAATGTTCCCATGCTCTACAACAAAGCCTCCTGACTGGCCTAAGAAGATCCTAACCTCCCTGTTGATCTTCTTACGGACTTGGAAAGCTGCGCGGTGGGATTGCATGTGTCGCCACTCGATCCTGGGGATAATATTGGACCACCCTATTTTTACTTGAGGGAGCCAAGCCTGAAACGTGTGCAGATCTGATTGAATAACTGCACTGAGCTGCTTGCACTGCAGGAGCCCGATATCATTCCTTCCGGCGTGAATGATTAATACATGGGGTTTCTCCCACCTACGCAACGCCCCTTGCAGTAACTCAGGCAGAGCCTGCCACTTAAGACCCATACGCCCAAACCATCTAACAGTGACACAGGATGAGGGAAACCCCAGCTGACGCCCATCAGGTCTTGCAATCGCCCGCAGCTCCGCCCAGTGGATGTATGAGTGACCCGTAATCCAAACCCTCAGCGGACCGCTCCTCAGCCCTAAGAAGAAATAAAAGTTAACCATGGAACACTGCAACAGGAAACGTCAATCAAACATTCAAAGACCTAACGTATAATAAATACCTTTTTAACCTCCATCTCCCCAGAGCTCTAATATGGTCAGCAGACCAACCTAAACCCGCGGCAGTAGTAGCCGCTCCCACTCTGAATGAATGAGGAGCAATGACCCTTGGGTCAAGACCGACTCGAGATGCTGCCCAGCCCAATACTCTCCGAAACTGAAACCTCGTCAACGGGGATCCATCCCCGTGAACCAGGAACTGTAAAGAACCATCCGGACGCACGTCCATGTAGGCTTTGATAAGTCTGACTGGGCAACAAACCGACCCTTCATGGGCCGTCAAAGACAACCATGCTCCTCTCCCCTCTTGGTCGGTTTTGGATCTGGGAATAAAAACAAGAATCGACGACTCGTCGTTCTTGACGTAAGAATTCAGAAGGCCTCCAGGCTCAGTACCTGCCTAAGCAGGAAGGTCCTAGAGCAGTCAGAAAGGCCATATAGTTTGCAGAAAAAGGACACGGCGGTGAGCCGAGACCCAACCGCAGTCTTTGAAACCCCATTACCTTTGAGTTCGGTAATCCATTCAAGAAGACCCCATTGGTCGCCGTCGCAGGAAGGACAGCCCCTTGAGTCACAGAAGGCGATCCATTCTGTCCAATGCTTTACATAGGTTGTCCAAGTGGACGGGGCGAGCGAAGATCGGACCATCGCGATCAAAGGTCCCCATCCAGCGCCACCTGCCATAAGTAATCAGGACAAGGCAATCCGTTAGTATCCGCATGAGGAACCAACGCATAGAAGGCTTCCCATTGAAAACGGGAAAGCGCATCCGCAATCCTATTCTGAACGCCCGGGACATGTCTAGCACAGAACACAATATTCAGGTGCAGACACCTCAACACCAAGAGCCTCAAATATATCACTACCGGAGGGGAACCAGACGAGAGCTTGTTAATAGCAAAAACAATGCTCATGTTATCAGTCCAGAAAAGCACCTCACGGTCCCGAAGCTGGTTACCCCAAATTTCAAGGGCAACCATGATGGGAAACAGCTCCAAAAGACATAGGTTCCGAACCAGCCCTTTGTCCACCCACGCGCTAGGCCACGGGCCAGCACTCCATTGCCCGGACAAGAAAGCCCGTACCCGTGAGACCCGGCAGCGTCCGTAAACAGCTGAATCACTGCGTTGGAAGGAACAACCTTCCGCCACAGGCAAACCCTATTAAAGTGGGTTAGAAATTCCTCCCAAACCTGAAGGTCATCCAAGATTTTGGGAGATACCCGGAACCGTCGCGTCTGCGACCTCTCGCCGCATAACTGCCGCTCCATCCGGCGGAGGAATATCCTTCCCATAGGAATAATCCTACCCGCAAAATTAAGCAGAGTTTGAAGATCCTTGACGGAGCAATACTGCTCCGATCTCATGGCGCGTACTGCCTCCAGCATACGCACCACTTTATCCTGCGGCAAACGGTACTGCCCTGCTGCGGAATCAATTTCAATGCCCAGAAAAGTAAGGCACATACAAGGGCCCTGGGTTTTGTCCTCTGCCAGAGGAACTCCCATCCTGACCATCAGCAGCCTAGTCACTTTCATCAAGAAAGCGCACTCAAAAGAACCTGCACGCCCGACAAGCAAAAAATCGTCTAAATAGTGTGCCAGGCCATCAAATCCGGCAACCGCCGCAATGGCCCAGTGCAAGAAGCTATTGAAAGCCTCGAAATATGCACAGGAAATTGAGCAGCCCATGGGCAAGCATTTGTCCACGTAATACTTGCCTTCAAAACAACACCCCATAAGCCTAAAAGAGAAGGGGTGAATCGGTAGGAGCCTGAACGCGGATTCTACATCCATACAGGCCCGGCCCCCGCCCTGCGAACCAGCCCTAGCACTTCATCGAAGGACTGGTATAAAACTGAGCTAAGCTCTGGAGGAATAGCATCATTAACCAAACGACCTTTCGGAAAAGACAGGTGCTGAATGAGCCGAAACTTACCCGGCTCCTTCTTTGGGACTACCCCCAACGGGGAAACAACCAACCCCGGAATCAGAATCTCCCCGAAGGGGCCCTTAACACCCCGGGGAACTGATATGCAGATTTTAGGTTCCTATGAGTTGAGGAACCCACCACGTGCAAACCGACGGGAATAATAAATCCACGTTGGAGCCCATCTCTAAGTAGAATGGCGGCCTCTCTAAACGGATAAAGAAGCAGCCATTTCTCAATTACGGCCACCCTCAGCGGGGTGACCGCCCTTTCCTGAAGTGAAAGATTTGGGACCAGCGCCTGGTCTCTCTTGGGGACGACTTGAGTCCTGGGGCCTAGTACACTCGGAACCCGAGTGGCCGCCCCCACAGTGCCTACATGGGTGACGAAAGGCACATGCCGTTCCCCTGGAACAGAGCTTGTCCTGGAAACGCCAGCACACACCTGTGGGCCGCCGTCGAGAGCATTGTGAGGATTTGGCGCCCACCAACCCACCGGAGGCCTGCACAGGAGCCATCTGTTTTTCAGGGCCTAATTGCGCCCACAACCGCGAGTCAACATAGCCAAAAGTAAGGAGAGGGTTACCACCATCTTCCTATGAAAGGCTGCATCGTAATCCCGCCAAGCCCCCTCTCTGTACTTCTCAAAAACCGTTTCTTTAGAATCCTGATATTTCAGGATGTTCAAGGCTTGGTCAGGGAATTTGGTAATGTAACATGATGCATACACGCGGAAGCACTTGCGCCACTCCTCATATGAGTCGGGCCTTTTAAATTTCTTGGGGCCCGTGCCGTCATCCACCATTTCCTTCTGGCGATACGCCTCCACGGAAAGCTCAAACATATGCACGTACTTTCCATCCTGAATCCGCCGAATCATCTTGGATTTAAGATGTTCGTGCAGACTTAATGCGGGCCACGTATCCATGTCCCCAAGCATAGCTGCCCCACACCTATTCGACGCCACCGGGCTAACTAAACCTGATGGCGGGGGAGGTGTCGGCAGAGGAACAGGGGGTTCCATGCGGGATGAACCAGGGGGAAGGGGTAAACCCATAGCTTTCCTTTCTTCTACTAGCCATTTTACCATCCTATACATCCTCTTCTGCCCCTTAGCCTCCAACCCCAGGGACCTATCACTCTCAGACCCCGAATCATCAGAGGATGAACTAAAACCCCTACGTTCAAAAGTCACAGTGTGCTTACCAGCTCCCATGAGGCTCTGCACCGGCAGAGGACCTTAGTATGTGGATGGCTGTTCCTGGGTCTGCTCCTCCCTCTAATCAACACTGGCACTAGCCTGCAGTGGCATCAAGGCATTTCTGGGCTCCATAGTAGTCTGGAAAGAAAAATGTGAGAGAGGAGTACCAAGGGAAGGGGACGAAGGCCCACCAATAGCATCATCATCACTCCCCATTGGGCTAGGACTCCTACGCTCTATGCCACATTCAGACCTCACATTGCCAGTCACACTACCCACATGCGCATCCAAAACAGCGTCTACAAACTGAACCTGTCTGCCCAAGCCCTGTTCTGGAGCAACTGGTTCGCCCTGACATAAACTGGGCGTCGGTACCGGAGCTTTCTTAGCAGAAGCCCTAGTAACCACGCCCGGGGGAGCCCCGCTGAGGGCCACACCCGTGGGCAACACGCGCGCACCCTGTGATGTGCTGCGGGTCATGCACAATGTATTACTGCGGCGCCTACTGGGCCACGACTTACTTGCGGCTCGTCGTTTGCCCACCGCTTGCCCAATTGCGGCCTGAGGCCCTACTACCTGTTGCGCTACGGGCGTGCCCCCTGTCAGGCCTGCGGCCTGCTCATAGATGCCAGAATCGCCCTGTGACGCACTTACGGCTGATGGCGCCCTTGCTGCCTTTGCCTCTATAACCAGATTGCCCCCTTGTTGCGCATTCGCAGATACCAGCGTACCCCCACTCAGGCCTGCGGCCTGCTCATGTGAGCCCTCATGCCCCCACGCGTGCGCTGTGTACTTGAGGCTCGCTGCGACACCCCCCCCCCGCGGTACTCCTCTCTTACCTGTGTACCCCGGAGGTGACGACGATGCTGCCCGCTTGGTCCTCTGATCCGGAAAGGCGTTTCTGGAAGTGACGTCACCGGAAACGGCCAAACCGGAAGTGACGTGCCTCGATACAGGCATGGAGGCCCACGTGGACGACGGACCCGACGCTGGTAAGCGACGCACCGGAGAAGGGGACCCGATGCCAGGAGATGAAGAACCGCCGCTGGAAAGAACCGTCGCAAGGGACTGCAACGGCTGTGGACACCGCTTCACCGGTAAGTGTAACTGGCGCAGGTAAGGCCTCGCTACCCATGATGCTCCCACTAGGCCCAGCCACCGGAATATTTAGGGGTAAAACCGCAGATGGGGGGCTGGTTCCGGACACAACTTGGGCCTCAGAACCCACATTAGCTATGGAAGGGACCGATTGGGGGACGGTTCTAGGAGGGGAGACAACCCTGACAGTGGGATACAGGGAAGGAGATACAGGGGTACGACTCACCAGATTTGGTGGTGAAGGTGCCACGAAATCCTCATCAGAATCAAATTCTCCAATTGACAGCTCCTCTAAATCTTCCATTTCTTACAGGTACACTGACTGAAATCTTCCTGCTGCAGCAGATCAAGATGTTATCAGCAACTCAATGGACCCTGCAAGCTGTGAAGACTAGCTGGAAAGAGGGTTTGGGGCCTGTAAGCCGACTACTTAAAGGGTAAGCTAAACCCAACCCTCACTACTGCAACATTGTTGCCACTTCACAGCAGCACACTCCTAAGGGCCTTAATTATTATGTTCGTTCTGGGCTATGCTGCCCTCCACTGTCTATCTGTCCGGCTGACATAAGTGCCAGTGTGACATGCCTAGTAATGAATATATTCCAGTGACACGTGTGCCAGTGTGACATGCCTAGTAATGAATATATTCCAGTGACACCTGTGCCAGTGTGACATGCCTAGTAATGCACATATCCCAATGACACAAGTGCCAGTGTGACATGCCTAGTAATGAACATTTCCCAGTCACACAAGTGCCAGTGTGACATGCCTAGTATATAACATATTCCAGTGACACATGTGTCAGTGTGACATGCCTAGTAATACACATATCCCAGTGACACGAGTGCCAGTGTGACATGCCTAGAACTGAACATATCCCAGTGACACGTGTGCCAGTGTGACATGCCTAGAACTGAACATATCCCAGTGACATGAGTGCCAGTGTGACATACCTAGTAATGCAAATATCCCAGTGACACGTTTGCCAGTGTGACATGCCTTGTAATTAACATATCCCACTGACAGATGTCCATGGTGACATGCCTAGTAATGAACATATCCCAGTGACACGAGTGCCAGTGGGACATGCCTAGTAATGCACATGTCCCAGTGACTCATATGTGCCTGTGTGCCATACCTTTTAATGAACATATCCCAGTGACACGTGTGCCAGGGTGACATGCCTAGTAGTGAACATATCCCAGTGACACGTGTGACATGCCTATAAATGCACATATCGCAGTGACTCATGTGTGCCAGGGTGACATGGCTAGTAATGAACATATCCAGTAAAACACTGTGCCAGTGTGACATGTCTAGTAATGAACAAATCCCAGTGACACGTGTGCCAGTGTGACATGTCTAGTAAAGAGCATATCCCAGTAACACGAGTGCCAGTGTGACATGCCTTGTAATGCACATATCCCAGTGACTCACGTGTGCCAGGGTGACATGGCTAGTAATAAACATATCCAGTAACACACTAGGCATGTCACACTGGCACTCGTGTCACTGGAATATGTTCATTACTAGTCATGTCAAACTGGCACATGTGAGTCACTGGGATATGTGCATTACTAGGCATGTCACACTGTCACACGTGAGTCACTGGGATATGTACATTTCTAGACATGTCACGTGTGCCAGTGTGACATGTCTAGTAAAGAGAATATCACAGTGACACGAGTGCCAGTGACATGCCTTGTAATGGACATATCCCAGTGACACGTGTACCAGTGTGACATGCCTTGTAATGAACATATCCAGTAACACACGTGTGCTAGTGTGACATGCCTTGTAATGAACATATCCAGTAACACACGTGTGCCAGTGTGACATGCCCTTTAATGAACATATCCCAGTGACACGTGTGCCAGAGTGACATGCCTAGTAGTGAACATATCCCAGTGACACGTGTACCAGTGTGACATACCTAGTAATGCACATATCCCAGTGACTCACGTGTGCCAGGGTGACATGGCTAGTAATAAACATATCCAGTAACACACTAGGCATGTCACACTGGCACTCGTGTCACTGGAATATGTTCATTACTAGCCATGTCACCCTGGCACACGTGAGTCACTGGGATATGTGCATTACTAGGTATGTCACACTGGCACACGTGTGTCACTGGGATATGTTCATTAAATGGCATGTCACACTGGCACACGTGTGTTACTGGATATGTTCATTACAAGGCATGTCACACTAGCACACATGTTACTGGATATGTTCATTACTAGGCATGTCACACTGGTACACGTGTCACTGGGATATGTCCATTACAAGGCATGTCACTGGCACTCATGTCACTGGGATATTCTCTTTACTAGACATGTCAAACTGGCACATGTGAGTCACTGGGATATGTACATTTCTAGACATATCACATGTCCAGTGACTCACATGTGCCAGTGTGACATGTCTAGTAAAGAGAATATCCCAGTGACATGAGTGCCAGTGACATGCCTTGTAATGGACATATCCCAGTGACACGTGTACCAGTGTGACATGCCTAGTAATGAACATATCCAGTAACACGTGTGCTAGTGTGACATGCCTTGTAATGAACATATCCAGTAACACACGTGTGCCAGTGTGACATGCCATTTAATGAACATATCCAGTAACACACATGTGCCAGTGTGACATGCCTTGTAATGAACATATCCAGTAACACACGTGTGCCAGTGTGACATGCCATTTAATGAACATATCCCAGTGACACACGTGTGCCAGTGTGACATACCTAGTAATGCACATATCCCAGTGACTCACGTGTGCTAGGGTGACATGGCTAGTAATAAACTTATCCAGTAACACACATGTGCCAGTGTGACATGCCTAGTAATGCACATATCCCAGTGACTCACGTGTGCCAGTGTGACATGCCTAGTAATGCACATATCCCAGTGACTCACGTGTGCCAGTGTGACATGCCTAGTAATGCACATATCCCAGTGACTCACGTGTGCCAGTGTGACATGCCTAGTAATGCACATATCCCAGTGACTCACGTGTGCCAGTGTGACATGCCTAGTAATGCACATATCCCAGTGACTCACGTGTGCCAGTGTGACATGCCTAGTAATGCACATTATCCCAGTGACTCACGTGTGCCAGTGTGACATGCCTAGTAATGCACATATCCCAGTGACTCACGTGTGCCAGTGTGACATGCCTAGTAATGCACATATCCCAGTGACTCACGTGTGCCTGTGTGACATGCCTAGTAATGAACATATCCCAGTGACTCACGTGTGCCAGTGTGACATGCCTAGTAATGCAGATATCCCAGTGACTCACGTGTGCCAGTGTGACATGCCTAGTAATGCACATATCCCAGTGACTCACGTGTGCCAGTGTGACATGCCTAGTAATGCACATATCCCAGTGACACACGTGTGCCAGTGTGACATGCCTAGTAATGCACATATCCCAGTGACTCACGTGTGCCAGTGTGACATACCTAGTAATGCACATATCCCAGTGACTCACGTGTGCCAGTGTGACATGCCTAGTAATGCACATATCCCAGTGACTCACGTGTGCCATTGTGACATGCCTAGTAATGCACATATCCCAGTGACTCACGTGTGCCAGTGTGACATGCCTAGTAATGCACATATTCCAGTGACACATGTGCCAGTGTGACATGCCTAGTAATGCACATATCCCAGTGACACATGTGCCAGTGTGACATGCCTAGTAATGAACATATCCCAGTGACTCACGTGGGCCAGTGTGACATGCCTAGTAATGCACATATCCCAGTGACTCACGTGTGCCAGTGTGACATGCCTAGTAATGCACATATCCCAGTGACTCACGTGTGCCAGTGTGACATGCCTAGTAATGCACATATCCCAGTGACACGAGTGCCAGTGTGACATGCCTAGTAATGCACATATTCCAGTGACTCACGTGTGCCAGTGTGACATGCCTAGTAATGCACATATCCCAGTGACACATGTGCTAGTGTGACATGCCTAGTAATGCACATATCCCAGTGACTCACGTGTGCCAGTGTGACATGCCTAGTAATGCACATATCCCAGTGACACGAGTGCCAGTGTGACATGCCTAGTAATGCACATATCCCAGTGACTCACGTGTGCCAGTGTGACATGCCTAGTAATGCACATATCCCAGTGACACATGTGCTAGTGTGACATGTCTAGTAATGCACATATCCCAGTGACACATGTGCTAGTGTGACATGCCTAGTAATGCACATATCCCAGTGACACATGTGCTAGTGTGACATGTCTAGTAATGCACATATCCCAGTGACACATGTGCTAGTGTGACATGTCTAGTAATGCACATATCCCAGTGACACATGTGCTAGTGTGACATGTCTAGTAATGCACATATACCAGTGACACATGTGCTAGTGTGACATGCCTAGTAATGCACATATCCCAGTGACACATGTGCTAGTGTGACATGCCTAGTAATGAACATATCCCAGTGACACATGTGTGCCAGTGTGACATGCCTAGTAATGCACATATCCCAGTGACACATGTGCTAGTGTGACATGCCTAGTAATGCACATATCCCAGTGACACATGTGCCAGTGTGACATGCCTAGTAATGCACATATCCCAGTGACAGGTGTGCCAGTGTGACATGCCTAGTAATGCACATATCCCAGTGACTCACGTGTGCCAGTGTGACATGCCTAGTAATGCACATATCCCAGTGACTCACGTGTGCCAGTGTGACATGCCTAGTAATGCACATATCCCACAGTGTGACATGCCTAGTAATGCACATATCCCAGTGACTCACGTGTGCCAGTGTGACATGCCTAGTAATGCACATATCCCAGTGACTCACGTGTGCCAGTGTGACATTCCTAGTAATGCACATATCCCAGTGACTCACTTGTGCCAGTGTGACATGCCTAGTAATGCACATATCCCAGTGACTCACGTGTGCCAGTGTGACATGCCTAGTAATGCACATATCCCAGTGACACATGTGCCAGTGTGACATGCCTAGTAATGCACATATCCCAGTGACATGAGTGCCAGTGTGACATGCCTAGTAATGCACATATCCCAGTGACAGGTGTGCCAGTGTGACATGCCTAGTAATGCACATATCCCAGTGACTCACGTGTGCCAGTGTGACATGCCTAGTAATGCACATATCCCAGTGACTCACTTGTGCCAGTGTGACATGCCTAGTAATGCACATATCCCAGTGACATGAGTGCCAGTGTGACATGCCTAGTAATGCACATATCCCAGTGACAGGTGTGCCAGTGTGACATGCCGAGTAATGCACATATATTGTGGAGGCACAGCAGGCATTCATCTTTCAAACTATGGGTCTTGAAAGTTTCTAGGGCTTAAAGGGACAATAAACACTAAATAAATTATAGATAGGATGATTTTAACAAGATTAGTCTGAGAATAACATGTAGATGTATTTTTTTAATGTTTCATTAGTTTAGTTTTTTTTAAATATTGACAAAATAAGTGTAAAGTTTTAGTGTCTATAAAACACTGGGAGCTGCCATGTTGTAACCTAGGTTACCTTCTCTGCAGTAGCCAATTAGGGACAGTTATAAATAGGTCATTAGAGTGTGCAGCCAATGGCTGTGTGTAATATAACAGTGTTCTGCACTCCCATTTCCAACATTAACTGAAAATCCTACAATCTCAGAATTAAATTACAGGAGAAGGGGACAAAATAAATAATGAAAGTATATTGCAAAGTTGTATATATATATATATATATATATATATATATATATATATATATATATATATACACATACATACATACATATATATATATATATATATACACACACACACACAATTTATTTTATATTACCATCTTAAAGAGTTTAATGTCCCTTTAAGGGAGCTGAAATCAAGGGGCTTAAATACATAGTACCCCATACAGCTCCCTGGGAAGCAACCTGACACTTCCAGGTTTCCAGTGCTTTGTGACATTCAGAGGATTCCCCTGGCAAAGCCAATACCCTCTACCACCATATAGAAAAAAAGATAAAAGAAGGCGCCAACATAGTGCGGTTACCAATGGGATGGGACACGCTTAGCAAATATACCAAATACTCACAGGATGAAAGACACTTGAGAAGTGTCACAGGTGCCTCCTGGACTCTCTGAGTTGTCCAGCTAACTCCCACTCCACTGTGGTGGTAAGGTTCCGCTTGTCTCTGCCAATTTGGATGGCTCCGCTGGTGGTCCTGGCTCCCAGCCAATGTTCCAAATGGACTCTCTTGCGGTTTCCCCAAATCCAGTTATCCAATTAAGATCCGTGCTCTCCGGTGGGGGGTAATACAGCAAGGCAAAAAGTGGTTTGTATAGTGGTGACAAACTACAATATTGCCAATAAAGATGTCAAGAAAAGAAAGTTTGTGGCTGCAGTTATAAAATCAATAAGACTTTATTTACACAACGTTTCTCGGTCTGTACGTGACCGTTTCCTCAGGTGCATAAGTGTATAATGAAACACATAAAAACCACGAACTTATAACAAATAGTACAGCGTCTCCAAATGCATACTGCGCATGTACGTGGGTGTGTCCCCATGCTGGGAGTTCCATTGGCGTAAACTATCCAATGAGGTGCTTGTAATCATACACCTCCAAAGTTACGAGTGTAATGGGGAATTACTCAGTGCGGTATTAACAGATAGCCCGCACAGTTTAAAAAGCCGCAATGGGCTCTGATAATCTAAAAATCTAATGATTTGGTAAAGTACAATATAAAATAATATATAAAAAAATAAATATATAAAAACATATCTATAAAATATATATGTATATAAACTACCAGATCGGGCACACCCACTGGCTGTGTATACAAAAATTCTTCCTCATATGGGGCGAACCTGGTCTTCTATGGCCGTTTCATAGATGACCTTTTGTTCATCTGGGAGGGGGATATTTCATTGGCTCAGAAATTTGTGGATAGTTTAAATAATAATTCATTAGGCCTGGAATTCACCTCTAAAATAGATGTGATTAGTATAGAATTTCTGGATCTCATTTTAACATGGGACAGTGTAGGTAACATCTCTACCAAAACCTTTTTTAAGTCGGTGGATGCTAACAGTTATTTGAACTATAAAAGCAACCACCACTTACCTTGGAAGAACAATATCCCTTACAACCAATTCTGTAGAATTCGCAGGAATTGCACAGATTTAGACAGTTATGATATACAAGCTAATATTTTAAAGAAAAGGTTTGGTGAGAAACACTACCCCACAGATCTTATTGAGACTAGCTACAAGAGAGCAAGAAATAAATGCAGAGAAGATTTCTTTGTCAAGAATAAGGAGACTATACCTATTGGAGGATCTACTAAAGGGAGTGAGAAAGTCAGATTTATAACACAATTCAATAACAACCATAACAAAATTAAAAATATTTTAGGTAAACACTGGCACATTTTGACAGGGGACCCTTTGCTGAGGGAGAGTATAGGAAATACACCTGTCTGTACTTTTAGACGAGCTCCCACGTTAAAAAATTTACTAGCCCCGAGTAAAATAGTAATGAAGAAAAGATTACTGACGAGTAAATTAAGTAGTATAAGAGGCAATAAGATCCTAGACAAACCAGGTTTTTTTAAGTGTAATAGAGCTAATTGTGGATTATGCCAATACACCAATAGCAAGAGAACTGAATTTGTATCTTATATTAGTAAGGAAAAATTTCATATTAAAACACACTTTACATGTGATTCGGCCTTTGTAGTATATTTGTTAGAATGCAGCTGTGGGGTCCAGTACGTGGGTAGGACCTCGAGACCCCTCAAAAAAAAGATGGGGTGAACATCTAAGGAATATTAGTAAAAACATTGCCAATCATAGTGTCCCTAGGCATGCTAATACATGCCATACTAATACATCTAATGTGTTTAGCATATTCCCTCTAGAACAAGTGAACCCCAAATGGGGTAGGAACAGATATTTGCATTTAAGACAAAGGGAGACTTTTTGGATCTGGAAGATGCGCACCCTGTCCCCTGGTGGCCTAAACGCTAATATTGATATGGCTGCCTTCAACTAATTGATCCACTATTAGTCTCTCTGTATTTAGTTTAATATAGGCCTTAAACACCCACCCTCGTATATAGGCCCCCCACTGATAATATTACACTGTTAGATACATTAGAACTCTATTGTCTATATCCACTTTCATCGATGTGAGATTACTATCTAGCCTGAATTTGACCTTTTCATCCAATACAGAAGGTATATGCTAGCTAAACAATTATACTAAAATTATAAGCACTCTATTATGAGTATTACTGAACATCACTAAGTGATCACACTATAGTCCACATATAGTAAACCTCAATATATACAATCCTAATCCTAGGTTATTTGTTATCTAGACATGTAGGGCTCTGTTCCTGACTCCTGATAGCATCCACATGTATATTTGGTTTTATAATTTAATGTATTTTGTTATATATTATATCGTTATCATTTTTATTATTTTTACCTTTTTATATATGAATGTCACGTTATGCACCTCAATGTAAGTTTAATTAGTTTCAGTCTAGGTACCTCATTTGAATATAGACACATTATGAATAATGTCTATAAATGAGCTAACACATTTATTATAACTCCTGACAATTAGACAGTCAGGTTGGACGTGGTTCTAAGTCCTTTGCATCTATCCTAGAGAAGTTGATTCATTAATAACTCTGTCTATTATTAAGAAATTTTCTCTCTGATCACGTTAACGAATTTGGATCTATCCAATACTGTGGTTTAATATTCATTTTTACTAGTGCAATTGTGGAATCAACCGTATCATTGGGGAGATAAATTATATATTTCCAATAATTTTTACATATAGGTTATATTGTTCATAGTTTGCATTTCACTTGTAAGATCTTTTATATATGAAATCAACCATCTGTATGTGAACTAATTATGTGAAGAGTTAATGACTTCATAAACGTTAGTAATAGAATTTTTGTATACAAAGCCAGTGGGTGTGCCCGATCTGGTAGTTTATATACATATATATTTTATAGATATGTTTTTATATATTTATTTTTTTATATATTATTTTATATTGTACTTTACCAAATCATTAGATTTTTAGATTATCAGAGCCCATTGCGGCTTTTTAAACTGTGCGGGCTATCTGTTAATACCGCACTGAGTAATTCCCCATTACACTCGTAACTTTGGAGGTGTGTGATTACAAGCACCTCATTGGATAGTTTACGCCAATGGAACTCCCAGCATGGGGACACACCCACGTACATGCGCAGTATGCATTTGGAGACGCTGTACTATTTGTTATAAGTTCGTGGTTTTTATGTGTTTCATTATACACTTATGCACCTGAGGAAACGGTCACGTACAGACCGAGAAACGTTGTGTAAATAAAGTCTTATTGATTTTATAACTGCAGCCACAAACTTTCTTTTCTTGACATCTTTATTGGCAATATTGTAGTTTGTCACCACTATACAAACCACTT
>NC_069505.1:521968175-522073175 GCF_027579735.1 Bombina bombina | reverse complement strand
CCAAAATTGTTGCCATGGCAACCACCAAGTGTCAACAAACCCCATACAAATGAATTAAAAAACAAATGAATTAAAAAAACAAAAACAAAATATACCACAATATACCAAATAAGAGAACATTGCAACCATGTACATATACAGAGCAAGTGGGAATCATAATGCAAACGGTAGATACAATTAAAGATCAAACAGAATATCAATAGAAAAAAAGTATTCAGCATAGATAGACATTATGTAACCGATGGGCAGCAGTTAACAGGACCAATGAGCAATGCATAGATTAAACGTTTCATTACAGGCTTATACTAAGCAAGCAATATATACATATACAGGGCATACTATCCCCATCATACAGGCAGGTAGAAAAGATAGCGGAACGACTATAAGTAGAAATCACACTGCAGGCATATATTAGCAGGGGGTGTCCAAGGTATATGTATTGGGACTTATCTCATTAGTATCAATGTAGCGCTGGCAGGAAGAGGGGCTATCAAGGCACATGAACATGGAGTAACCAGTAAAACACTCTATGCATACAGATAAGGAGAAGATAAATACCTGATGGGTTTAGAGGGATATAGCTCCGCGGAGAGTTGTGTGTGTTACCGGAGATACAATAAGCTTGGAGTACTGCGCATGCGTATCGCAATCATCAAACAACGCCCCTAAGGTTATCGCTATATGAAAGTTAATTGGTTAGAGGAGACAAGCCCCTATGTTGTCAACAGGCAACGAACAGCTAAAGACAGCAGCAAGAGCAGCTGAAAAAAAAGAGATCCCTGGATACGCATAGCCAGAGATTGTAAGGGACACCCTTACACAGTGTAAAAATTCAAATGGCAAATCTCTTTATGGAACACATGGAGGAGAATGTCTTCAAGGTATATGAAGATGAACAGGTTACTTTTTTATAAAAGGTACATTGATGACATCATCGTGGTGTGGAGAGGTACTACAGAATCATTCCAGGAATGGGTGAGATACCTGAATACAATGGGTGACCAGGTGAAACTGAAAGAGGTGTCAAGCTACAACGAAGTAGATTTTTTAGATCCAAGAATCTATAAAGAAGACTCTGGCCTGGGTACAACCCTGTTTAAGAAAGAAACCGACCGTAATACACTGCTGCATGCCTCCAGCTTCCACCCTAGATCTCTTATAAGAGCTATTCCAAAAGCGCAGCTACTACGAGTTACAAGAAATAACTCTTCTGACATCAGAAGGAACACCCAGCTGAATGAAATGGAGAAAAGGTTCCGGAACAGAGGCTATAATAATGAACTGATTAAGAAAGCTAGAAAGGATATCACAGAGAACAGGACGAGTGTGGACCCCAAGACCAGAATGAATTTCATCACTACTTACTCCCCAGACACAAGGAAACTGGGTATGACATTGAAAGAGAAATGGGACATAATTGAATCAGATGCATCATTACCATACCGTGGGTATGGCCCTCCAAGAATTGGTTACAAGAGAGGGAGGAATTTGAAAGACATACTGATGAAAACTGACCCCATTAACAGCTACAGTAAAAAAAACCCGACCCACTAAAAAAAGGATCATTCAAGTGCCCCAGTTGTGTGACGTGCAATTCAATGCTCCAAGGCAGTCAATTCCGACATCCTCACACAAATGAGTTGTTAAAAATTACCTTACGTGTACCACACAATATGTGATATACATGCTGAACTGCAATTGTGGTTGGAAAAACTTCTGATGACATAAAAAAATTAAAAAATAAAAGGAGGATGGCGAATCACAGAAGTGCCATACGAGCAGCCATCGATAAGGGGAAGAGTGACCAACCCGTGGCCAGGCACTTTTTGGAGATGGGCCACACAGTATCTGATCTTAGGTTCAAGCTGATTGACCACATCCCTCCGCTAAACCGCGGGGGGGACCGTGACAAGCTACTACTCCGTAGAGAGGCTGAATGGATTTATAAATTGAACACAGTCCACCCACATGGCCTTAACATGAGTATCGACTGGCATTGCTTCTTGTGACATCAGAAGACACAGGTATCACCTTTTAGTTCCCTGTAAACACTGTGTTTACTCTCTGTGGCTAGTCCACGGAAACGATTGTTGTTTACTTATTATTTGACTTATTTTTTGACTTTCTGATGTTCTCCATTGCTTTTGGATATTGTGGACATTGATTACCTGGTTTCATCCTTAAGACCCATACGTGGGTATTGGACATTGAATTCTATGTCTATGTGTATACCTGCAATCTATTGGGTTTGTCTATGTGAATACCTGTAAAATATTTGGTGTGTCATATAACGGAGGTTGCCTTACATTGTGTATTTAGCCATTGGACATTTGGATATGACCGCATACTATATCATATATATCTTGTGTATTTTTTGTGCATTTGGGGTATACATAGCGATCCCTTGAGTTGTGTTGTGTGTGCCTTTTTCCACCCTTGTTTTAATACAATAGGTTAATTGTTTATTTTTTAATCAAATTTGGCTTTTTGTAAAAAAAAAAATTTGCCTTTTTTAAAATCAAATTTGCTTTTTTGATATACTATACATGTACTTTTTTATCCACTGTGCATGTACTCTTCTGTACAATATGCCCCCTTGATTAATTCTTCTGTTTACTATCCGGTGCTAATGGATCTACCAACTATTGATTAGCTCAATATTCCTGCATTTGACCGTGTTAGGGACTGTATCTGTGCTATATATGGCAGATCAGTTATTTTTTTTACTTTCCCCATATGAATTTTTACACTGTGTAAGGGTGTCCCTTACTATCTCTGGCTATGCGTATCCAGGGATCTCTTTTTCCAGCTGCTCTTGCTGTTGTCTTTAGCTGTTCGTTGCCTGTTGACAACATAGGGGCTTGTCTCCTCTAACCAATTAACTTTCACATAGCGATAACCTTAGGGGCGTTGTTTGATTGCGATACGCATGCGCAGTACTCCAAGCTTATTGTATCTCCGGTAACACACACAACTCTTCGCGGAGCTATATCCCTCTAAACCCATCAGGTATTTATCTTCTCCTTATCTGTATGCATAGAGTGTTTTACTGGTTACTCCATGTTCATGTGCCTTGATAGCCCCTCTTCCTGCCAGCGCTACATTGATACTAATGAGATAAGTCCCAATACATATACCTTGGACACCCCCTGCTAATATATGCCTGCAGTGCGATTTCTACTTATAGTCGTTCCGCTATCTTTTCTACCTGCCTGTATGATGGGGATAGTATGCCCTGTATATGTATATATTGCTTGCTCAGTATAAGCCTGTAATGAAACGTTTAATCTATGCATTGCCCATCGGTTACATAATGTCTATCTATGCTGAATACTTTTTTTCTATTGATATTCTGTTTGATCTTTAATTGTATATACCGTTTGCATTATGATTCCCACTTGCTCTGTATATGTACATGGTTGCAATGTTCACTTATTTGGTATATTGTGGTATATTTTGTTTTTGTTTTTTTAATTCATTTGTATGGGGTTTGTTGACACTTGGCGGTTGCCATGGCAACAATTTTGGCGCATTTTCACACTGGGGGAGGGTCTTATGGAACAGTATAAACGTTTGCTTCATTCTATGTACTTTGGTCGATGAAGGGGTGTATTCCCCGAAACGTCACTGAATAAATCCAGTATTGTCAAGACCAGTGAGTGTTGTCTCCTGATTTCCATATTCTAGCACCCTGGCATTTGGAACTAAAGTGTTAGTGAGAGTGCACCTGTCAATACCTGCTGTGTGTGTATGTATATATATATATTGCTTTAAAGTGTTAAGTCCTGGTGAGTGCTTATATATATATATATATATATATTGCTTTAAAGTGTTAAGTCCTGGTGAGTGCTTATATATATATATATATTGCTTTAAAGTGTTAAGTCCTGGTGAGTGCTTATATATATATATAGCTTTAAAGTGTTAAGTCCTGGTGAGTGCTTATATATATATATAGCTTTAAAGTGTTAAGTCCTGGTGAATATATATATATATATATATATATATATATATATATATATATATATATATATATATATATATATATATATATATAATATATATATATATATATATATATATATATATAAAAGAGCACTCACCAGGACTTAACACTTTAAAGCAATCACAGCTTTATTTTAACAAAGTGACGTTTCGAGGATTCTAACCTCGTCCTCAGACTTTACATTTGTGTACATACCTCAGTTCTTTTAAACCCTCCACCGACTATCACCACGATACCGGAAGTCACCCGGCGTCCTGTGCGCAAAACTGCGCATGTCCAGAGCGTCGGCATGGCAACCGGCCGCGGTGTACACTAAAAACAAAAATGTGAATACAAATGGTTACAATACAGAGCTATTCAGTTGTTGCAATATTCTTAATGCACTTAACATCCTAACAATGCGTGCTACTATCTATTTCAAGAGTTATATAACAATATTGTTAAAGCACTTAACATCCTAACGATGCGTGTTAATATCCATTTCAAGAGTTACATAACAATTTATATCTATAAAACTATGAATTGGTATGGACTTAATTCCTAGTCTTATATCAAACCTACCACTTCGTATGGCTATATCAGCAATCATAATTCAATACTCAGATTATTACAAACTAGCGTAAGATAATACTCCCTTAACTTGTTGCTTATTATTTCCAATACTATTCTAATTGCCACTATAGTATTATAGGTAGGAATCTATTTCACAAATAACAGTGCCAGTCCAGGTTGGTATTCAAACCATCAGGCACCAAAGTGCCCAGATTGAAGATCCACCTGGACTCGCACTGCAACAGGAGTCTATCTCTGTCACCCCCCCTAGTCGGGGGTGGAATGTGATCTATGATCACATATCTCAAGTCAGCAACCGTATGGCCAGTCAACGCAAAATGTCGTGCCACGGGTTGGTCAGACCCCTTGTTTTTTATGGCCAGTCGAATGGCAGCACGATGATTGGCCATACGGGTGCGTAAGTCATCAATAGTCTTTCCAACATAGAATAACCCACACGGACAGTGTAATAAATACACTATATGTGTCGTCGTGCAGGTTACTCTATGTCGGATAGTATATCTACGATTGGTGGTAGGATGAACAAAGAATTTTGCGTTAGACAAACCACTACATGTAGTGCATCCTGCACACTTATAGCATCCAGGTTTTTTAGTCTGTAGCCAGTTAGATTTTTCGTAACACTGTACAGGGTCAACCTTCACCAGAATGTCCCGTAGAGAACGTGATCTTCTAAAGCCTACTTGTGGGTATCTGGAACCCTTAAATGGCAGATTTTTATCACTTTCCACGATATTCCAGTTCTTCTTTACCAGTCTTTGTAGGTTCTGCTTGTCTGAAGTATAAGTGGTCGTAAGGATCATCCTTCTTTCTTTATCCCCTTTTGTCACAGTTCGTAAAGCTGTATCTTGATCCATGGAGGCAAATTTCTGGAAGTGTTGGTTGATCTGTTTCTCTTGGTAGCCCCTCTGTAGGAATCTTGTTTTCATCTCCATCAACTGTTGTTGGGCATTACTCTGTTTGCTGTTATTTCGCATAACCCACTTAAATTGAGAGATGGGTAGAGCCTTCTTTAGTGACGGAGGGTGGCAACTAGTAGCCTCCAGCAATGAATTCCTATCCGTCTCCTTTTTGTACAAAGTTGTACCCAACATACCATCTTCCATAAATATTCGCAGGTCGAGGAAATCTACTGATGTAGAACTTTTGGTCATCTTGAATTGTAGATTGGGATTAATGGTATTTAATACATTGTGCCAATCATCTAATTCTTCCTCCGTACCTGACCATAGAATGATCAGATCATCTATGTAGCATTTGAAATATTTAATATGTTGGTGTACAAATAGATCAGTATCTCTTTCTTCAAATTCCGCCATAAATAAATTGGCGTACGATGGGGCCATATTCGACCCCATCGCCGTCCCTTGTAGTTGTAAAAAGAATGATTTCTCGAACTTGAAGTAATTTCTACTGAGGCAAAGGTCCAATAATTCCAGGATTAACTCTACTGGTGGTCCCACGTATGGGTATCGGTTCAATTGTTTGCGAACTGCCACCATCCCCTGATCGTGTGGGATGGAAGTATATAGACTAACAACATCCAATGTTGCCAGTATGATGGGTTGATTGATTGTGGGAAACGATTTTATCTCTTTGATCAGACTAATAGAGTCCAACAGAAACGAAGGCATATTGCGGACACATGGTTGGAGGATACTATCTAGAAATACTGCTATCGGTTGTAAGAGGGATCCTATGGAGGACACGATAGGTCTGCCCGGTGGACGGATTGGGTGTTTATGGATCTTTGGCAGTGTATAAAACGCAGGAACCCTTGGAAACTTCACTTCCATGAAGTTCCTTTCTTGTTTAGTCAACCAGCCATTCCCAAATGCTCGATCCAAAACTTCATCTATTTGTTTCTTGAACAATATAGTAGGATTATAGGTCAGTTGTTTGTATGTAGCCGTGTCACTCAGCTGGGAGAGTATTTCTTGCTGGTAATAGGTATAATCCATTATGACCAGTGCTCCTCCCTTATCGGCCTCCCTAAAGATCAGATCTTTATTTGTGCTCAAGTTATCCAGTGTCCTCTTCTCTTCTTTGGTCAAGTTGTTTCTCGAATCCGATTTCGCCGATGTACACATTTTGTCTGTGTCATCCAATAGTAGTCTACTATATGTTTTGATACTAGGATTTGTACTTGAACAATCATAAGTGCTTTTAGGTTTTAATTTTGGAATGTTAGCAGTTTCCACAGTAGTATCCCCAAGTCCCATGCCAAAATGTTCCTTAAGTCTTAGGTTCCGTTCAAACCTTTGCATATCTATATACATATCAACCTTAGCTCATACCAGTTGTCTACATTGGAGACCAAGATACTAAATAAAGGCTTGTCATTCATCCCAACAGCTTTTTACAAACCCTTTGATATGTATATAGATATGCAAAGGTTTGAACGGAACCTAAGACTTAAGGAACATTTTGGCATGGGACTTGGGGATACTACTGTGGAAACTGCTAACATTCCAAAATTAAAACCTAAAAGCACTTATGATTGTTCAAGTACAAATCCTAGTATCAAAACATATAGTAGACTACTATTGGATGACACAGACAAAATGTGTACATCAGCGAAATCGGATTGCAGAAACAACTTGACCAAAGAAGAGAAGAGGACACTGGATAACTTGAGCACAAATAAAGATCTGATCTTTAGGGAGGCCGATAAGGGAGGAGCACTGGTCATAATGGATTATACCTATTACCAGCAAGAAATACTCTCCCAGCTGAGTGACACGGCTACATACAAACAACTGACCTATAATCCTACTATATTGTTCAAGAAACAAATAGATGAAGTTTTGGATTGAGCATTTGGGAATGGCTGGTTGACTAAACAAGAAAGGAACTTCATGGAAGTGAAGTTTCCAAGGGTTCCTGCGTTTTATACACTGCCAAAGATCCATAAACACCCAATCCGTCCACCGGGCAGACCTATCGTGTCCTCCATAGGATCCCTCTTACAACCGATAGCAGTATTTCTAGATAGTATCCTCCAACCATGTGTCCGCAATATGCCTTCGTTTCTGTTGGACTCTATTAGTCTGATCAAAGAGATAAAATCGTTTCCCACAATCAATCAACCCTTCATACTGGCAACATTGGATGTTGTTAGTCTATATACTTCCATCCCACACGATCAGGGGATGGCGGCAGTTCGCAAACAATTGAACCGATACCCATACGTGGGACCACCAGTAGAGTTAATCCTGGAATTATTGGACCTTTGCCTCAGTAGAAATTACTTCAAGTTCGAGAAATCATTCTTTTTACAACTACAAGGGACGGCGATGGGGTCGAATATGGCCCCATCGTACGCCAATTTATTTATGGCGGAATTTGAAGAAAGAGATACTGATCTATTTGTACACCAACATATTAAATATTTCAAACGCTACATAGATGATCTGATCATTCTATGGTCAGGTACGGAGGAAGAATTAGATGATTGGCACAATGTATTAAATACCATTAATCCCAATCTACAATTCAAGATGACCAAAAGTTCTACATCAGTAGATTTCCTCGACCTGCGAATATTTATGGAAGATGGTATGTTGGGTACAACTTTGTACAAAAAGGAGACGGATAGGAATTCATTGCTGGAGGCTACTAGTTGCCACCCTCCGTCACTAAAGAAGGCTCTACCCATCTCTCAATTTAAGCGGGTTATGCGAAATAACAGCAAACAGAGTAATGCCCAACAACAGTTGATGGAGATGAAAACAAGATTCCTACAGAGGGGCTACCAAGAGAAACAGATCAACCAACACTTCCAGAAATTTGCCTCCATGGATCAAGATACAGCTTTACGAACTGTGACAAAAGGGGATAAAGAAAGAAGGATGATCCTTACGACCACTTATACTTCAGACAAGCAGAACCTACAAAGACTGGTAAAGAAGAACTGGAATATCGTGGAAAGTGATAAAAATCTGCCATTTAAGGGTTCCAGATACCCACAAGTAGGCTTTAGAAGATCACGTTCTCTACGGGACATTCTGGTGAAGGTTGACCCTGTACAGTGTTACGAAAAATCTAACTGGCTACAGACTAAAAAACCTGGATGCTATAAGTGTGCAGGATGCACTACATGTAGTGGTTTGTCTAACGCAAAATTCTTTGTTCATCCTACCACCAATCGTAGATATACTATCCGACATAGAGTAACCTGCACGACGACACATATAGTGTATTTATTACACTGTCCGTGTGGGTTATTCTATGTTGGAAAGACTATTGATGACTTACGCACCCGTATGGCCAATCATCGTGCTGCCATTCGACTGGCCATAAAAAACAAGGGGTCTGACCAACCCGTGGCACGACATTTTGCGTTGACTGGCCATACGGTTGCTGACTTGAGATATGTGATCATAGATCACATTCCACCCCCGACTAGGGGGGGGTGACAGAGATAGACTCCTGTTGCAGTGCGAGTCCAGGTGGATCTTCAATCTGGGCACTTTGGTGCCTGATGGTTTGAATACCAACCTGGACTGGCACTGTTATTTGTGAAATAGATTCCTACCTATAATACTATAGTGGCAATTAGAATAGTATTGGAAATAATAAGCAACAAGTTAAGGGAGTATTATCTTACGCTAGTTTGTAATAATCTGAGTATTGAATTATGATTGCTGATATAGCCATACGAAGTGGTAGGTTTGATATAAGACTAGGAATTAAGTCCATACCAATTCACAGTTTTATAGATATAAATTGTTATGTAACTCTTGAAATGGATATTAACACGCATCGTTAGGATGTTAAGTGCTTTAACAATATTGTTATATAACTCTTAAAATAGATAGTAGCACGCATTGTTAGGATGTTAAGTGCATTAAGAATATTGCAACAACTGAATAGCTCTGTATTGTAACCATTTGTATTCACATTTTTGTTTTTAGTGTACACCGCGGCCGGTTGCCATGCCGACGCTCTGGACATGCGCAGTTTTGCGCACAGGACGCCGGGTGACTTCCGGTATCGCGGTGATAGTCGGTGGAGGGTTTAAAAGAACTGAGGTATGTACACAAATGTAAAGTCTGAGGACGAGGTTAGAATCCTCGAAACGTCACTTTGTTAAAATAAAGCTGTGATTGCTTTAAAGTGTTAAGTCCTGGTGAGTGCTCTCATTTTTGGATATTTGTGAAGGCACACTGTGGCATTGGATGCACCCTGGGCGGTTGTACAGTGGAGTGAGTGCAGAGTTCATTTGGAAATTTGTGTATATATATATATATATATATATATATATATATATATATATATATATATATATATATATATATATATATATATATATATATATATATATATATATATCTCTTTGAGATATCCTCGTCTACAGAGCGCAAGACATTTTTTTTAATAATCCAATCTCAGCGCTATGATTAATAAACTATTTGCAGATTTAGTTTTATGCATGTGCAGTAGTCCCTTATTTGTGCACATGCACATTTTAAGCAAGACAGTTCTAACATTATGATTGAGCACCCGCCACAAGACCTCTACTTTATGTCTGTGCAAGCATTGACCACAGCTTCGTCATCAGCACAGGCCAATTGCTCATTGACAATACTTAATGGTAATGGACAGCACATGTGCGGGGTGTCGCACGATCTTGGCACCCAGCTAGCCATCTGTAATAGGACATATATAATGAGTTTCCTAGAGGGGTAGGAAACCATTATAAATTAATCACAAAGTAAAAAATAAGGAATAGTTTATAATATTCCTAGATTATAAATTCCCACAGGAATAGGGCCTTCAATTCCTCCTATCTCTTAAAAATATTGTATCATCGTACTTTTATCGAATTTGTTAGCTCTTTATAAATAAAAGTATAATATTAAAAGAAGTGTATTGCAACATTTTTATTCCATTACTGTAAAAAAATAAATAAAAATGTATTGTTTACTGTCCCTATAAAGGTCGAGGGCTAGGGATTACACAAATATTTGTTTAATACCAAAAATGTTACAATTAACTGTATTTAAAAAAAAAATTGTGCTGACATGATTAAAAAGGGATACTAATCAGATTCAGATAGAGCATGCGATTTTAAGCAACTTTCTAATCTACTCCTATTATCAAATGTTCTTTACTCTCTTGCTATCTTTATTTGAAAAGCAGGAACGTAAATCTTAGGAGCCGGCCCATTTTAGGTTCAGAACCCTGGATAGCACTTTCGTTTTGGTGGGTAAATTTAGCCACTAATCAGCAAGCGCAACCCAAGTGCTAAACCAAAAATGGTCCGGCTCCTAAGCTTTAGGATTCCTGCTTTTCAAATAAAGATAGAAATAGAACAAAGCAAATTTGATAATAGGAAAAAAAAAATTAGAAAGTTGCATGCTCTATCTGAATCATGAAAAAAAAAAATATTAAAATATATATATATCTTTGACTTCCTTTCAATTTCCCCCCCACTAACTACAAGTGGCTGTTCATGACAATGTGTAGGAGCTGTTGGACGCACCGTATCAGGGCATTTTCCGACCATGGAGAGTAAATTCAGAAAGTGCAGGGGCTGTGTGTAATGCAAATCGAACCTCAATCGACAGAGGACCTTTCGCTCCATCTTCAGCAGTTCTTTTTTGCTAAAGGAGTCTTCCATCATGAAGCAGAGCTCTGCCGGCTAGTGGGAGATACAGATGAACATTTTACTTGTTACACCCATTTTGGGGGGCTTAGGATACGCACATCTAATGCTGGAGACTTCTATCCTATTTGAATACTATTGGAGAAATAAATCAAGATTGCATATGGACAAGTTCTCAAGTAGAGAATCTATCCATCTGCTTGCAAAGCAGCCTCTATCAGGTCCCAATGCTACATCGTTAAAGGGACATCACAGCCAAAATAGATGCATTTCAGTTTTGAATAAAAACATTTTTGTAATATAGATGCATTAGCTAAAATGTTTCTAATAAAAGCTCTAGCTGTTTCAACAGTGTATTTAAGTATGCACCGTGCACCAGCATTTTAAACACAGCACTTACTCAGAGAGTCTAAAGTGCTTGTACCATCTGGTAATGACTCAATTTATTAATGGCTGACATAATACAAGCCCCACTGGTGCTCTGAGCAGCTGCAGTATTTAAAATACTGGTGCACTGAGAATATCTAGCTATGCTTCACATGCATGTGCAGAGAAAAATGCTAACACTAAAGCAGTAATAACCTTTACTAGAACGCATTTTTGCCAATACATGTATAAAAAAAATGTTATGAGTCAGAGAATACAATTTAAAAAAAAGAATCTGTAAATAGCGCTCACCTGAGAAGTCCGTTGCACAGAAGTATAACCAGCACTATAGAGAGTGGGCGGGGACACGCCCTCTTACTTCGACCAATGATCTGGCTGCTACACTGGGCGGAACTGTCGAGCATGCCCCAAACAGTACCGAGTACATACAGTATAGTCATCCAAAAAGAGGTAGCGCTCAGAGTATGGCACGCAGATTCCAAAATCTCGCATGTAGAACACTCTGAGCGATACTACTTTTTAGATGACACACATACATATATTAGATAGATATAGAAGAGAGAGAGAAAGAAAGAGAGAGAGAGAAAGAAAGAAAGAGAGAGAGAGAGAGAAAGAAAGAAAGAAAGAAAGAGAGAGAAAGAAAGAGAGAGAAAGAAAGAGAGAGAAAGAAAGAGAGAGAAAGAAAGAGAGAGAAAGAAAGAGAGAGAAAGAAAGAGAGAGAAAGAAAGAGAGAGAAAGAAAGAGAGAGAAAGAAAGAGAGAAAGAAAGAGAGAGAAAGAAAGAGAGAGAAAGAAAGAGAGAGAAAGAAAGAGAGAGAAAGAAAGAGAGAGAAAGAAAGAAAGAGAAAGAAAGAAAGAGAAAGAGAGAGAGAGAAAGAGAGAGAGAAAGAGAGAGAGAAAAAGAGAGAAAGAGAAAAAGAGAGAAAGAGAGAGAGAGAGAGAGAAAGAGAGAGAGAAAAAGAGAGAGAAAAAGAGAGAGAAAAAGAGAGAGAAAAAGAGAGAGAAAAAGAGAGAGAAAAAGAGAGAGAAAAAGAGAGAGAAAAAGAGAGAGAAAAAGAGAGAGAAAAAGAGAGAGAAAAAGAGAGAGAAAAAGAGAGAAAGAGAAAAAGAGAAAAAGAGAAAAAGAGAAAGAGAGGCGGAGCTAGCCGTAAAGCTGGAGAGACGTGTCTAGAGAGAGCTCCTTACTATCCACCTAAAGATAATTATAAAACAGCCGTTTAAAATTGCTTTTTTCTCCTCTCTAGAGGAGAACCTTCAATGTTTATACTTCTGCTAGCTGGGAATAACCCGATTACACCGTGACAGCTGCACTACCTACTGACAGGTGGTCTTCAACCTCTCCACACTGCGGCCTGCTCCGATCTAAACCAGTGCAGACACCCGGCTGATCGCTACAGCAAAGGCAAAGCATAACAGACATCCCGGCACACAGCCCCACTTGTGAGTAAAAGAAGGTCAGACTCAATCGCTACTGCTGCCCGGAGGGTCGGGGCTCCGCTCCGGTGCAGCAGGCTGTGGACAGTAGCAGAGATCCTAAGAGGGACCGGAGATCCAGCGCATACAAAAGCCGCAACGACCAACGAGACTCACCTCTGGCTGCTTGTCCTATCTAGAGGTGAGGGAGAGACCCATGTGGGGCTAGCGGGTGAAAACTTGAGAGGCCGGAGACCCTAAACCACGCCGCAACTTCTTTGGCGCGAACCGCCGCCATCTTAAGCGTCTACGGTGCAGGCCTAGCGAGGCGTCTAAGCTGCAGAGACCAGGTGAGAAGGGGGTATTAAGACAGCCTGAATCCCTGTTGCCCTGCCCGGCTGCACACACTTGAACCACTCCACGCCTGCTAGCAACTAGAACGCCACGCAGACAACTTCAACACATTCCAAAGTGCGGCCTCATAATAGTTTCTGTTTGGCTCCCTCAAGAACTGACTTCCCTGCAGAGGCCAATAATTCTACACTTTTGAGATCACTACTCATACCACCATATACAGTGCATACTGTACTTGAAATTAGAACAGAAGAAAGACCTCCCGGGCACCTACCCCTCTACTTTTACTTAAACGGGACGCTTGTCAACTACAGTAGGCCTTAACCTCTCTCCCTATCATTTCCCACCTGGCTCCACAGGTGGGTCATATCCTCATTCCCTTTTCCCACTTTGTCGAGAGGAGACACATCCCCTGGGGAGAGGGGTACATAATCAAGACTATCACAGCTTTCTGACAAGCTCTCAGAAATAAGGGGTAAAAACTATATAAAATACATCCATTGCACAAGAAGCCACCATTTCTTTTCTACCGCTGATGTACCCAGCAGTGCAGGACAAAGTTTTATGCTAGCAGACCTCTAGGCCACGTAGCTCTCAAGAGGACATATATTTTCATTTAAAAAGCAAATCTTTCAACAGCATGTAACTAAACCCCAAGTGTTTGTGGCCCCGCCGGTCAATGTATCTTCATTAACATATGTGAGGCAAGCAGGCCCTCCACAGTGATATATACGTACCAATTGAATATCTTGTATCTCATAGCAACAGAATGTCGCAAGCCTACAAAAGGAAACAGAAGCCCCAAGCCACACCAAAGAGAACTGTTGCTGATCACTTCCAGCGTCATGCTAGCGCCCTCCAACCGGGCTCAGAAGATGAATACTCAGATGCTGGGAGTGCTTCAGAGACTCAAACTAGATCATTACTAAAACAGAAAGCAACACAAGTCCTGGGAACGTCCGATAGTCCCAATAATAATATGATAGAAGCCATTCAGTCCCTATTATCCTCCCACCACGACTCCCTGACCAAGAGATTTGACAGGTCTCACGCGGACTTAAAGAGAGATATTGGCCTCATAGGGGAGCGAACAGACGTGCTCGAGCGCAAACAGGAAGACCTAGCAATAGATCACACCAACCTACTCGGCTATTCCCAGTCTCTAGCCATTCAAATCACAGATCTAGAGTTAAAACTGGCAGATCTAGAAGATAGATCCCGCCGGAACAATATCCGCATTAAAGGCATCCCGGAATCAGTTCTACCACAAGACCTAGAAAAATATCTCCAGGGACTGTTTGAAGCAGTACTGGGACCTGCAACAGGCTCTGAAACCCTTATAGATAGAGCCCACCGGGCCCTTAAAGCTCGCTCTGCAGATGGAGGCCAACCAAGGGACGTTATAGCGAAGCTCCACTACTACACTTATAGAGAAAAAAATATTCAGAGCTCTAGCCAGGGATAAACGCATACCTGAAGAATATGCCGGTCTGCAAGTCTATCCTGACCTCTCCACCCATACACTACAGATTCGCAGACACTACCAGCCCTATACAAAAATACTGAGGGAGAAAGAATTAAAATACAGATGGGGTTTCCCAGTACGCCTCTTCATTACCAAAGATGGCCAGCAATATATGGCTTCCACTCCACAACAGGCCCGTGAATTACTCCAAAAATGGAACTTACTCCCTGCTGACGGAGAGGACCACTCTTCTGCCCCGGGATCGACTTCTGGACTAAGAGCATCGGCTCCGCCATGGAAGCCTTTACCACAAAGACCTCCTAGCACTGCTGGACATTCTAATGAGACCTTCAAGAAGCACAGAAACCCCACTGGTCCACACCAAGACTCAGACCCATAGAGAGCCTGCTTTTATGTGCTATGTTCTACGTTCTCTAATTTATACTACCTCTGCTGAACCTCCTGAGAGAAACTACCAACTCATCACAGGAGGAAACATTCCCCAACCCCTGAAAGTCTATCTTATGGATTGAAAAGAATGAAGATGGGTGAGATCTAAGCTATTGTATAGTGTAATTTATCTGTTTCCCTTTGTTTTTCTTTTTGCCTACATGAGCATTTATAATGGACTTTAGATATGTTCGTTTTTTGTGGTTCTCATATTACTGCCCACATGTACATTGTTATGGTTTATTACTACAATGGACACCTGCCATAAACTCCCACGTATGTTTTGCCACTGCTTACCTATACAATGGACACTTATTAGAGACTTTAAACATGGCTGTTCTCTTCTTGTATTGTCCACACATATACTGTTATTCATTATGTAAACTATGGGAATTGACTAGGTTTGTCTCTTGTTATTGAATAACATACTTATCTCTGATATTACAGAACCGAATTATACACTTAAAAACATTGAATACCCCTAAGCTCACCTACCTGACCATCCCAGATACCCGAGCATGACGGAAGTTGAGCTTAGACCAAACCTACCCCTAAATGATATGACCATCTCTCCCGAGAGGATCTATCATTGGCTGACTTTACCCTACGACCAGATCATGTCTTAACTCTCCCTGTGACACCCTACCCTCTATAGGGACTACTGAGACATTTTATTTCACTCTCCTACGGGCCCAACATGAGAAGATTGCCCCAACCCTACTGAGATCACTACTGGCAGATCTTGACTATTGCAGTTCACTGACTTTTAACTAGCGACTCACAGCCTAGTGAATCACACCATAATCTTAGTCCCGAATGTCCATACCACCACTAGGGAGAACTTAACTATATGACACATAGAGTATATTATTGGACGGGAAAAGTTTAGTTATACCTAGCAGGGGAGTGGTGACTGTGAAGTTTTTAATCACTCGATGTTAGATTATCAAACATAATCCACAGTTCCTCCTGTTGAAATTGTAATTAATGTTTTATTAAGAGGTTTACAGAGTTAATTGTTATCTTATATATGACATGCATGTTTCACATATGTATCTTAAGCTTTACTTTCTTTCTTTCATCTTGACTATTTCTCTCTCCTTATTCTTTCTCCTCTTTACTTCTTCTTACATTTGGCTCCAAACCGGCGGGGCCATGAACCCCTCTCCGCTTAGCTCCTCCCCAATTTATTAGTTGTGCCCCACTGGCATAGACCAGTAGGTGCACTCATTGCGAAAGTGTAAGCTCACCACTTTCAGCCAGTTACTGAGGCTCTTTAATTTTTGCACACCACCTCTCTCGTTCCAAAACGTCCCACGGGCCCCTAGGCACCACTACCAACGCCCAGACCTCTATAATTCCCAACTAAGAACACGCTTGTACTCCAATTAACTCAAGGAGTCTCGCCCACACCCCCAAAATGATCCCTATACGCATAGCTACGCTAAACGCGCAAGGCCTTAACTCTCCCACTAAGAGAAAACTATTACAGCAATATGTCCTGATACACAAGATTCACATTCTGTTCCTACAAGAGACTCATTGGATGGGGGAGCCCAGTGTCCCTGGACTCTCCCAGCACTACCCAGTCTGTGAAACTGCTTCTAACCTAGAAAGTAAAAATAAAGGAGTTGCCATCTTGATTAGTAGAGAACTGTCATTTAACTTGGAGTATATCGAAAGAGACAGTGAGGGCAGATTTTTGATCCTCATCTGTTCACTCAATAACTCAATATTTACGTTGGTATCATTATACGCACCCAACTCCAAGCAGATCCCATTCCTCCGTAAACTTTTAACACACATAGATCAGATTAAGAGGGGACATCTAGTAATAGGGGGAGACTTCAACATGGTCTGGAACCCAACCATTGACAAACAGTCCTCTGTCGCAATACATTCTGAGAGAAACACTTCTATCTCAAATGCCTTTCGAAAACTTATATACTAACATAACCTCTATGACGCCTGGAGGTGCTTAGCACCCTCAGTGAAAGACTTCACACATCATTCAAAGGCCCATAACTCGTACTCCAGACTGGACTATATATTCTGTGACTCATGGTCCTTGGACCAATTCGTCAACCCCAACATTAGACCATGCACGTGGTCAGACCATGACATGGTCTACCTAGACTTTACTAAGCTGCAAGCTTTCACTAATAGACCCCCATGGAAACTCTCGGAGCAACGGCTATCGGAGATAGAACTGCCTGCACTCCAAAAGACAGTACAGGAGTTTCTGTCGCATAATGACTCAGGACTCACTGATATCACTATGGTATGGGCCGCCCTCAAAGCATATCTGCGAGGACACTTTATAAAAAAAGCGGCCAGATTGCGTAAAGAGGCTGGCTAACCCTTAGCGAAATTATATGGAGACCTCCGAATTCTAGAACAGGAGAATAAAACAAGCCCAAACGCTCAGATAGCCCTTCAAATAGGACTCATCAGAGACGAAATCTCCAAAAGAGACTTGTCGCGAGTCCAGGAAAACCTACACAAGCTCAAACAGCTATACTACCACAAGGGCAATAGAGCAGATAAACTCCTAGCCAATAAGCTCCGTAAGCGCACGCTCCAGAAACGGATACCCTACATCTCAACGAGTGAAGGTGTAGTATATTCCCCTAAAGAAATAGGATCAGCTTTCGCTGATTACTACTCCTCCCTATACAACATAGGAGACTCGAAAGCAACTAGCGACCCTACACATGTTAGTATCGCCAGGTTCTTGGAGAGCTTGCCTGTGCCCACCCTATCTGGAGACTCCAGGGCCGAACTGGAACGACAGTTCACCTTAGAGGAAGTCAAAGGAGCTATAAAAGACTTAGCTCCCCATAGGGCACCCGGACCAGATGGATTCACGGTCACGTTTTACCAAGAGCTCTGTCCAATCATATCTCCAGTACTACTTCGGCTGTTCCAGAGTGTAGCGACCAGGGGCGCTTTCCCGGCAGAATTTCTAGAAGCGAATATCACCACTATCCACAAAGAGGGTAAGGACCCACTATTGTGCTCCAGTTACAGACCCATATCGCTTATCAATGTGGACGCCAAAATATATGCCAAAATATTGGCAAACCGATTAGGGAAGCACCTGCACACAATTATACACCTCGACCAAGTAGGATTTGTGCAGGGGAGGCAGGGAACTGACAATACCCGACGCCTTCTAAATATATATTCAGAGGCAATGGACATGGGACTCCCTATACTCACCCTGTCACTTGACGCCGAGAAGGCCTTTGACAGGGTTAGATGGGCCTACCTATTCCAGACACTTTCAGCGTTTGGTGTGCCAGATCCGTTTATCACCGCAACTAAAGCACTGTATTCAACCCCAACTGCAGTTGTTAGGGGAGTGGGATTCTGCTCCCCTAAACTTACAATTAGCAATGGAACCAGACAGGGGTGCCCCCTCTCCCCTTTACTGTTCGTTCTGGCTATTGAACCCCTGGCAATTGCAATTAGAGAATCGACATTGATTCACGGGGTGCAGATGCATGACACCCCCCAAAAGCTTGCACTCTTTGCCGACGACCTTACGGTCTTCCTTTCGGACCCAGTAGATTCTCTCCCTCCCTTGATGGCCCTTTTTAAACAATTTGGAGACATCTCCTATTATAAATTAAATGTGACCAAAACGGAGGCTTACTCCATCAATATTCCGCAGAATGAGAGAGACGAGATCCAGCGCCTCTATTCATTCAAGTGGTCCTGCCAGGGGATCCGCCACTTGGGAGTCTCTCTCTCACATAAAAAGACTGTGGTGATCAAGGAGAACTTTGAAACACTACTAGCAAAGGTCACTTCAGAAATTAATTCAAAGAGATATTGCGATGTTTCCTGGATGGGCAGGGTAGCAGCCCTTAAAATGATGATTCTACCAAAGCTCACCTACCTATTTCGTTGTATCCCGATACCAGTCCCGGGGGCGCTATTGAGGAGGTTTCAGACCCTCTTTAACTCGTACACCTGGCATGACAAGAGACCCCGGGTGGCGGCACATATCTTGCAACAGCCAATAGAGAGAGGAGGCCTTGGCCTTCCCAGTATTAAAACATACTATGAGGCGGCTATGCTAACCCATGCTACAGCATGGGCTCAGACCCTCCCTCCAACGAGATGGAGGGAACTGGAACAGGCGTCGCTCCCAGCATACATCCTCTTGGAGGATCTCCTTTGGTTACCCCAACACTGGCAAACCAAGATCCATGTCGCGAACGATATCGTAAGAGGGTGCCGAGATGCTTGGACTAAGCTGAGACACAATAAATTAGTGGCTCCACACCCCTCACCAATACATCCAATAAGAGGTCTTTTGATAGGGCTACTTAATTCAAATCTCAGCTCATGGGCTACTACGGGACTAAATTCCGTGAGAGACTTTTACAGGAACGGACAGCTACTGACCCACAGAGACATGGTAGACCTGCCCACATTGTCCTCTAGACATCAATTTGACTTACTTAGACTCCGTACTCTAATGAGATCGTGGGGATTTCTAGATGACACACTAAGAGACCTGACTGTATGGGAGACGCGGTGGACTACTAATACGCAACTACACAAGCCACTTTCGGTACACTATCACTGCCTTTTAGAGGAAGGGACTGCCCCAAAAACAGTACACATGAATGCATGGGAAGAGGAGCTACAAGCTACATTCTCGGCAGAAATCTGGGACAAAGCCATTGAACTGACGAAAAAGGCGACCCACTGTATCACTCTTTACGAGTTATATTTTAAAGTGATAACCAGATGGCGCCTAGTGCCCACAAAATTAAGGAGACTTTTCCCAGAACATTCGCAGCTGTGCTGGAGGGAGTGCGGGGAGCTGGGCTCCCCCATCCATGTCTGGTGGACCTGCCCCAAGCTAGCGACTTATTGGCAGAAAGTAGGTAAGATTTGTACAGAGCTGGAATTGACTCAAGCCCTGAACCCAGCCCTAGCCATCCTACACTTAGACATAGACAGGCTCCCTAAAGCTAAACAAAACCTCTTGATCTATATTCTCATGTCTGCTAAACTACTCATAGCCAGAAACTGGAAAAAGAGCCAGCCCCCCAGACTACAAAGTGTAATTGAAAACGTGAACTACCTCAAAAATATGGAAAATTATGTTGCTAGAGAGAGAAGGCAACTGAGTAATTATTGCGTTATTTGGGAACCCTGGGACTCTATGCTGTCCCGCGCGACCCCTAGCTCTGGAACCTAGACACTGAGGGGAGGGTAGAGAGATGAGAACACACCCTCTCCAAACACCTTCGTCTGTGGCCCATATATTGACTTTCTGCTCCCTCCCGTATCTGAGACCTGTGATAGTAACCCAAAGCTCTACTCACCAGATAGCAAGCGGAGAGGGGTCGGAGAACTCCCTATTACATTTGGAACCTGAGTCATAATATACTGAGTAATACTTTGCTGATTGAATGCCTCTTTTTGACTGGTTTGTTGGTTTTAAGGATTACACCTTTGTAAACAAATGCTATATACCTGTATATCTTTAAAATGCTCATTATATATACATAAGGTGACCTCTGTAAAAACGAGGATTCCTACACAGGAAGACACCTCTATTCTTGTTCCTTGACAGCACTATCTGAAACCTGTACGTAAGAATATTCCTTTCGTACTTTTGTTAAATGTTGACTTTGTTTATATTCATGCTTGAGAAAGGCTGTATGTTAAAATTATATCCTCAATAAAAATATTTATTTTTTAAAAAAAAAAAGAAAAAGAGAGAAAGAAAAAGAGAGAAAGAAAAAGAGAGAAAGAAAAAGAGAGAAAGAAAAAGAAAAAAAAAAAAAAAAAAAAAAAAAAAAAAAAAAAAAGAGGAAAAAAAGGAGGAGAAAGAAAGAAAAAGAGAAAGAAAGAGAGAAAGAGAGAAATATGAATGTTTTAAAATTGTATGTTCTATCAGAATCATGAAATACATTTTTTTGGTTTTATTTCCCTTTAACTATGGGAAGAGGTGCTAATTGATTAATGTGTTAGCATAATTAAAAAAGGTGCCAACTACCACACGTCAGGCACATTTCCCATGTGACAAATTGTGGTGTATGCTGGCTACTGCCTCTAGGGGCACTGTTCACGGAATGAAAGAAGAAATTAGATGCCTGAACAGTGACAAAGATTACAATAAATGCTCACTAGTTAAAGGGATTATGTATCTTTTAAGTAACAACAATTCTGGTGTTGACTGTCCCTTTATTACCCATTCCCCAATTTTGCATAACCCCCACAGTTAATTTAATACACTTATTACCTCTGTGATTACCTTCTAAGTCTCTGCAAAGTGCCCCCTTATTTCAGAGCTTCCTAAGTACCTTCACGTGCGTGAACTCAATGTTATCTATATGACACACATGAACTAATGCCATCTAGTGGTGAAAAACTGTCAAAATGCATTTAGATTAGAGGCTGCATTCAAGGTCTAAGAAATTGGCAAATGAGCCTACCTAATTTATCTTTCAACTAAGAATACCAAGAGTAAAATTGGTGATAAAAGTAAATTGGAAAGTTGTTTAATTACATGCCCTATCTGAACCATGAAAGTTTATTTTTGACTTGAATGTCCCTTTAAAGGGATATAAACCCTATGTTTTCATTCATGATTCAGATACATCATGCAATTTAAATGTGTTCCATTCTTTTTGTATCCTTTGTTGCAAAATATACCTAGGTAGGTTCAGAAGCTGCCGATTGGTGGCTGCACATAAATGCCTCTTGCCATTGACTTTCAGTTAGCTCCCAGTAGTGCATTAATGCTCCTTTCAACAAAGGATTTCAAGAGACTGAAGCAAAATTAGATAATAGAAGTAAATTGGAAAGTAGTTTAAAATTGTATGCTCTCTCTGAATCATGAAAGAAAAATGTTGGGTTTCATGTCCCTTTAAGGGGACTGCCTTCTTCTGTTCATCTATAGTTGCAGACATAAACATTATTTACACTGAGCTGAACTACCTCAGGAATCAGACTCTCTTCTAGTTTGCAGGCGAGGTAAAGACAGGCAGTGGCAAGAAGCTGGAGAAGCGGAGTGCGAATCCGATGGACTTTCATGTAAGAATTCATTAGGTATACAGCAAGATACAACGTCTCTTCTTCCAGACCCAGATACTCCTGCACAAAAGCAAAATATGAGCATACTGTTAGCAGAACACGGTTGTTATTGGCGACTAAATCAGAGTCTGCAAATTTACTACGTGCAGAACGGATGGGAAGAGAAAAGACGTTGTCATCATTCTGCAGTCTTAAACCATGTAGCTTATCCATAAGTTAAAAAGGGACATTAAGCACTAAATAAATGCTAGGTAGACTGATGCATTCAAAGAAAAGATTTGTCTGAGAACAACAAGGAGATGTATTTTATAAAGTTTCATTAGCTGTTTAAATATTGACAAAATAAGTAAAGTTTTAGTGTCTATAAAACAATGGGAGCTGCCATGTTGTAACTTAGGTTACCTTCTCTGCTGTGGCCAATTAGAGACAGTTATAAAGAGGTCACTAGAGTGTGCAGCCAATGGCTGTGTGGAATATAACAGTGTTCTGCAGTTCTATTTCTAACAGGAACTGAAAAGCTCACAATTTCAGATTGGAATTACAGAAGGGGACAAAATAGATCATGAAAGGATATGGCAGAGTTATTTTTATATATACGATTATCATTTTATATTCCCATCTTAAAGGGACATTAAACACTTTGAGGTGGTAATATAAAATGATAAATCACATATATAAATGAAACTTTGCAATATACGTTCATTATTTATTTTGTCCCTCTTTCACGTAAGTCCATTTTGAAATTGTGAACTTTTCATTCCCTGTTAGAAATGGAAGTGCAGAACACTGTTATATTCCACACAGCCATTGGCTGCACACTCTAGTGACCTATTTATAACTGTAACTAATTGGCCACAGCAGAGTGAGTAACCTAAGTTACAACATGGCGGCCCCCATTGTTTTATAGACACTAAAACTTTACTTATTTTGTCAATATTTAAACTTAAAAAATATATCTAGGTGTTATTTTCAGATTAATCTTTTCTTTGAATGCATCATTTTGTCTAGAATTTATTTAGTGTTTAATGTCCCTTTAAGAAGAAGGTGTGAAACCAAAATTAGAAGAAAGAAGGCCCACTATGTTACATAAATATGTAGAGTCGGTATTTAATAAAATGTTACCTACGTGAACTTGAACAATCCAGTTCACTAAAACTGCCCTCATTCCAGCTGTCACGGCCTTTGGAATATCACACGATCTAAAGGTGTTGCGTGATTGGTTCTTCTAGAACGATAGTTGGGGACAGTGTCAAATGGAAGAGCATATACGTATTCCAAAACTAAAAAGATCATAGATTATTAAACAGGATGGGAGAGAAGAGTTCATCAGTTGCACACAAACAGATTGGATCCCTCACCACCATACTCATGAAAGCATCGGAGACGTATTCTCGTTCAACAGGCATATCTACATACGACATGGCTTTAGTCAGCTCCTCTGCCCAGTATTTGGATAGTGAAGGACCAGGAGGGGAAGCGTTATTGGATTCTGGAGCTGTGGATGAGAGAGACAAAGCCTTCCATGTTAATGAACATTTAAGGGGTCACACTATATTTAACACCTAGACTGTCTTGATAATATGCAGTCAGGTGGTCACACTACATTAGACACCCAATACTGTCTGAGCCTGTCCTGATTATGTGCAGTCAGGTGGTCACCCAGCACTGTCTAAACCTGTCCTGATAATGTACAGTCAGCATCTCACCGTAAACACTCAGCCCGGTCTGAGCCTGTGCTCATAACGTGTCAGGAGGTCACCCTACATTATACACTCAGCACTGCCTGAGCCTGTCCTGATAATGTACAGTCAGTATCTCCCCCAACATTAGAAACTCAGCACTGTCTAAACCTGCCCTGATAATGTACAGTCAGCATCTCACCGTAAACACTCAGCCCGCATAACGTGTCAGGGGGTCACCCTACATTATACACTCAGCACTGTCTGAGCCTGTCCTGATAATGTACAGTCAGTATCTCCCCCAACATTAGAAACTCAGCACTGTCTAAACCTGCCCTGATAATGTACAGTCAGCATCTCACCATAAACATTCAGCCCAGTCTGAGCCTGTTTTCATAACGTACAGTCAGGGGGTCACCCTACATTACACACGCAGCACTAAGCCTGTCCTGATAATGTAACGTAAAAATTAGACACTCAGCACTATCTGAGCCTGTCCTGATAATGTACAATGAGCATCTCCGCAACATTAGACCCCCAGCACTGTATAAACCTGTCCTGATAATGTACTGTCAGCATCTCCCCCAACATTAGACCCTCAGCACTGTATAAACCTGTCCTGTTAATGTACAGTCTACATCTGACCCAGCATTAGACACTCAGCACTGTCTGAGCCTGTCCTGATAATGTACTATGAGCATCTCCCTCAACATTAGCCCCTCAGCACTGTATAAACCTGTCCTGATAATGTACAGTCATCTCACCCACTAACATTAGACACTGAGCACTGTCTGAGCGGGTCCTGATAATGTACAGTAAGAGGGTCACCTTACATTAGCCCCTCAGCACTGCCTGAGCCTGTCCTGATAATGTACAGTCAGTGAGTTACATACAAATTGCACACTCACCTTTTCTTGCCTGCAGACTGACCACTGTGGCACCAACTCTCTCTGTTACGGAGGCATTTGCACACAACACAAGAGGCCTCTTCTGACTCAGGAAAAAAAAAAAAAAAATATCAGTGAAAGATGTAAATCTGTACATATAAAAATCTATCCGTATAGAATGCACAGCCTTAAAATGTAAATTCTCAGTTTTGATGACAGTTGACATTTTTTGCCAACAGTTTATGTTAATACAGGGACAGATTTATTTATTTTTTTGCATACAAAAAGGATATTTTAAAATGTATTACAGTCATTGGTGCTGTACAGGAAAAAGCAAACTATTTGTTACACTTATGATACTGCCCAAAAGAATTGTGGGAACTTTGTTTTACCAGCCAATAAACAACTAATATTTTCTATATCTTGCAAAAATATTTTTTTTAACATATATAGTAAAAATGTTCTTTTGTATGCACAAAATAACTATGTAACGCCCCTTTAAAGAAATACTTTGTTTAGTTATAGATTTGGATGTTGGTAGGTTTGTCAAATATAGATCATTTTTTATCAGAAAGAGAAACTTATCAAGTGATCAAGCAATTAATAAAGAAAACAAACACATATGTGCAGAGACAGCACATTAAATGGGTTAAGACAGACATACCTTTCTCTCATCTTTCCTGCTCCAAATCCTGTTGCTATCCTTTAACTTTAGCAATTCCCTCTTCCCATCCATCTGCAAAAAACCCCCCACAATAAATAATGAAATAAAGACTACAGGATTAGTGACTGCAGGGAACAAACACCTGGCTCTTATGGGCTATTTATGAGACATTTTCTTTTTTTCTTGTAACATAAAAACAGTAAATTATCCTCTAGTGTCTCTGGCAGTCATGGGGTTAACTCTACATAAATGTAAATGACACTGTGACCTAGTATTATCTTTCTCATACAAGCTACAATCTGTTAATGATTTGGCATATGGATAAATTACTGGCTACTTACTTTTCTACAGCCAAAATGAAGTTCATTACAACAGGTGATGTCAAATCAAGTCTTATTGGCAAAGCATTATGGGTAACCTTTAGCCCAGCTAGTCTAAAACCAGGAGTGGATCAAATAGTTGTGTACCTGATATACAACCAGTAGTAACTGCAGTTAAAGGGACAGTCTACACCAGAATTTTTATTGTTTTAAAAGATAGATAATCCATTTATTACCCATTTCCCAGTTTTGCATAACTAACACATTTATAATAATATACTTTTAACCTCTGTGATTATCTTGTATCTAAGCCTCTGCAAACTGCCCCTTTTTTCAGTTCTTTTGACAGACTTGCACTCTAGCCAATCAGTGCCTGCTCCCAGATAACTTCTTGTGCACGAGCACAGTGTTATCTATATGAAATACGTGAACTAACACCCTCTAGTGGTGAAAAACTGTTAAAATGCAATCTGAAAGAGGTGGGCTTCAAGGTCTAAGAAATTAGCATATGAACCTCCTAGGTTAAGCTTTCAACTAAGAATACCAAGAGAACAAAGCAAAATTGGTGATAAAAGTAAATTGGAAAATTGTTTAAAATTACATGCTCTATCTGAATCATGAAAGTTTATTTTGGCCCAGACTGTCCCTTTAATGATTCCTTTGCTCCCCATAACCCCTTTCATTACTTCTTATAGATCCACATAACGCTCCCTATATTTCCTCCTATTGCTCCATATAACCCTCCCTATAACTCCTCCTATTGCACCATATAACCCTTCCTATAACTCTTCCTATTGCTCCATATAACCCTTCCTATAACTCCTCTTATTGCTTTATATATCCCTCCCTATAACTCCTCATATTGCTCTATATAACCCTCCCTATAACTCATCCTATTGCTTCATATAACTCTTCATATAACTCCTCCTATTGCTCCATATAACCCTCCTGTTAACTCCTCCTATTGTTCCATATAACTCCACCTATTGCTCCATATAACCCTCCCTATAGCTCCTCCTATTGCTCCATATAACCCTTCCTATAACTCCTCCTATTGCTTTATTTAACCCTCCCTATAACTCATCCTATTGCTTCATATAACCCTTCATATAACTCCTCCTATTGCTCCATATAACCCTCCCTTTAACTCCTCCTATTGTTCCATATAACTCCACCTATTGCTCCATATATCCCTCCCTATAACTCCTCCTATTGCTTTATATATCCCTCCATATAACCCTTCCTATAGCTCCTCCTATTGCTCCATTTATCCCTCCCTATAACTCCTCCTACTGCTCCATATAACCCTCCATTAACTGCTCCTATTGCTCCATATAACCCTCCCTATAACTCCTCCTACTGCTCCATATAACCCTCCCTATAACTCATCCTATTGCTCCATATAACCCTCCCTATAACTCCTCCTATTGCTCCATATAACCCTCCCTATAACTCCTCCTATTGTTCCATATAACCCTCCCTATAACTCATCTTATTGCTCCATATAACTCTCCCTATAACTCCTCCTATTGCTCCATATAACCCTCCCTATAACTCCTCCTATTGCTCCATATAACCCTCCCTATAACTCCTCCTATTGCTCCATATAACTCTCCCTATAACTCCTCCTATTGCTCCATATAACCCTCCCTATAACTCCTCCTATTGCTCCATATAACCCTCCCTATAACTCCTCCTATTGTTCCATATAACCCTCCCTATAACTCATCTTATTGCTCCATATAACCCTCTCTATAACTCCTCCTATTGTTCCATATAACCCTCTCTATAACTCCTCCTATTGTTCCATATAACCCTCCCTATAACTCCTATTGCTCCATATAACCCTCCCTATAACTCCTCCTATTGCTCCATATAACCCTCCCTATAACTCCTCCTATTGCTCCATATAACCCTCCCTATAACTCCTCCTATTGCACCATATAACCCTCCCTATAACTCCTCCTATTGCTCAATCTAACCCTCCCTATAACTCCTCCTATTGCTCCATCTAACCCTCCCTATAACTCATCCTATTGCTCCGTCTAACCCTCCCTATGACTCCTCCTATTGCTCCATCTAACCCTCCTTATAACTCCTCTTATTGCTCCATATAACCCTCCCTATAACTCCTCCTATAACTTCTCCTATTGCTCCATATAACCCTCCCTATAACTCCTCCTATTGCTCCATCTAACCCTCCCTATAACTCCTCCGATTGCTCCATATAACCCTCCCTATAACTCCTCCTATTGCTCCATATAACCCTCCCTATAACTCCTACTATTGCTCCATATAACCCTCCCTATAACTTCTCCTATTGCTCCATATAACCCTCCCTATAACTCCTCCTATTGCTCCATATAACCCTCCCTATAACTCCTCCTATTGCTCCATATAACCCTCCCTATAACTTCTCCTATTGCTCCATATAACCCTCCCTATAACTCCTCCTATTGCTCCATATAAACCTCGCTATAACTCATTATTGCTCCATATAACCCTCCCTATAACTCCTCCTATTGCACCATATAACCCTCCCTATAACTCCTCCTATTGCTCCATATAACCCTCCCTATAACTCCTCCTATTGCTCCATATAACCCTCTCTATAACTCCTCCTATTGCTCCATATAACCCTCCCTATAACTCCTCCTATTGCTCCATATAACCATCTCTATAACTCCTCCTATTGCTCCATATAACCCTCCCTATAACTGCTACTATTTCTCTATATAACCCTCCCTATAACTCCTCCTATTGCTCCATCTAACCCTCCCTATAACTCCTCCTATTGCTCCATCTAACCCTACCTATAACTCCTCCTATTGCTCCATATAAACCTCCCTATAACTCCTCCTATTGCTCCATATAACCCTCTCTATAACTCCTCCTATTGCTCCATATAACCCTCCCTATAACTGCTATTATTTCTCCATCTAACCCTCCCTATAACTCCTCCTATTGCTCCATCTAACCCTCCGTATAACTCCTCCTATTGCTCCATCTAACCCTCCCTATAACTCCTCCTATTGCTCCATCTAACCCTACCTATAACTCCTCCTATTGCTCCATATAACCCTCCCTATAACTCCTCCTATTGCTCCATATAAACCTCCCTATAACTCCTCCTATTGCACCATATAACCCTCCCTATAACTCCTCCTATTGCTCCATATAACCCTCCCTATAACTTCTCCTATTGCTCCATATAACCCTCCCTATAACTCCTCCTATTGCTCCATATAACTCCTCCTATTGCACCATATAACCCTCCCTAAAATTCCTCCTATTGCTCCATATAACCCTCCCTATAACTCCTCCTATTGCTCCATATAACCCTCTCTATAACTCCTCCTATTGCTCCATATAACCCTCCCTATAACTCCTCCTATTGCACCATATAACCCTCCCTATAACTCCTCCTATTGCTCCATATAACCCTCCCTATAACTGCTACTATTTCTCCATATAACCCTCCATATAACCCTCTCTATAACTCCTCCTATTGCACCATATAACCCTCCCTATAACTCCTCCTATTGCACCATATAACCCTCCCCATAACTCCTACTATTGCTCCATATAACCCTCCCTATAACTCCTCCTATTGCTCCATATAACCCTCCCTATAACTGCTACTATTTCTCCATATTACCCTCCCTATAACTCCTCCTATTGCTCCATATAACCCTCCCTATAACTGCTACTATTTCTCCATATAACCCTCCCTATAACCCTCCCTATAACTCCTCCTATGGCTCCATATAACCCTCCCTATAACTCCTCCTATTGCACCATATAACCCTCCCTATAACTCCTCCTATTGCTCCATCTAACCCTCCCTATAACTCCTCTTATTGCACCATAATACTCTTTATACCCCTCTTGCTGCTGCATACAAACACTACCTAGACTTTCTCTAATTGTCCCACATGAAAACTTCTAAGTCACGCTTTCTCCCTCTCTCACGTCACCCATTGCTCCTCCTTTTGCTCTATACTGTATAACCCTCCCCTAATTATGTTGCTCCATATAATTTGTCCCTGTAGATGCTCCTTATTTACATTCATATAAAATGTCTAACACTTCATGTGACCTCTAGGTGGATACTGTCATTTTAATTCAGCCAATAGACAAATGCCACCTCATTAAGATGGCTGCTCTACCTTTATCCAGGTTTAATTTTGTAACTCCCTTTTGGGGAGAGAAATATTATTTTGTTCTAGTGCCTGCATTATCCTTTGTTGCTGCAGTAGTACTTAATAGTTCTTGCCTTTAAAGATGACATTTTAATATAACGATACATAGGAGTGTACATCATTTCAAACCATTGAAGCTCTTCTGGGAAGCCTAATGTATAATATTATGACGTTGACACCAGCGCTGCTCCGGGAAAAGCAGAATGGTATAAAAAAAAATATAATGTATTGATCAGCAAGTTTGAAGGTAAATGCAGAACACTTAAAGGGATAGTCTACACCAGAATTGTTATTGTTTAAAAAGATAGATAATCCCTTTAATACCCATTCCTCAGTTTTGCATAACCAACACGGTTATATTATTACACTTTTTACCGCTGTGATTACCTTGTATCTAAGCCTCTGTAGACTGCCCCCACTTATTTCAGTTCTTTTGCCAGGCTTGCATTTTAGCCAATCAGTGCTGACTCCTAGGTAACTCTACGTGCATGAGCACAATGTTATCTATATGCCCCACATAAACTAATGCCCTCTAGTCGTGAAAAAAAATGTCAAAATACATTCAGATAAGAGGCGGCCTTCAAGGGCTAAGAAATTAGCATGAACCTCCTAGGTTAAGTTTTTTTTATATATATCCCAGCTCCTGAGCCTACCTAGGTATCCTTTTCAACAAAGAATACCAAGAGAACAAAGCAAAGTTATGGAGAGCTAGCTGATCTGGTGAGCTAATGACAAGAAGCATATGTGCATAGCAGGAAACAAACAAAAACTGCAGCAAGTTTATTAATATTTTCTTTGTTTCATTTTACATAATAAAAAAAAAAAGATAAAGCCTCATGGGACCTTCCAGTTGATCTTATGCATTTCATCTAAAGGAATAGCCTTAAAGGGACATAAAACCCAAATATTTTCTTCCATGATTCAGTTACAACATATAAACTTTTAACAACTTTCCAATTTACATCTATTATCAAATATTCTTCGTTTTCTTGTTATCCTTTGTTGAAAAGCAGGGATTTAAGCTCAGGAGAGTGCACGTGTCTGCAGTACTAAATGGCAGCAGTTTTGCAATAATGTTATACATTACCAAGAGCACTAGGTGGCAGCACAATTTCCTGTCATGTAGTACTAATGTTATACTTTAGCAAGAGCACTAGATGGCAGCACTATTTCCTGTCATGTAGTACTAATGTTATACATTAGCAAGAGCACTAGATGGCAGCACTATTTCCTGTCATGTAGTACTAATGTTTTACATTAGCAAGAGCAATAGGTGGCAGCACAATTTCCTGTCATGTAGTACTAATGTTATACATTAGCAGGAGCTCTAGATGGCAGCACTATTTCCTGTCATGTAGTACTAATGTTATACATTAGCAAGAGCACTAGATGGCAGCACTATTTCCTGTCATGTAGTACTAATGTTATACATTAGCAAGAGCACTAGATGGCAGCACTATTTCCTGTCATGTAGTACTAATGTTATACATTAGCAAGAGCACTAGATGGCAGCACTATTTCCTGTCATGTAGTACTAATGTTATACATTAGCAAGAGCACTAGATGGCAGCACAATTTCCTGTCATGTAGTACTAATGTTATACATTAGCAAGAGCACTAGATGGTAGCACTATTTCCTGTCATGTAGTACTAATGTTATACATTAGCAAGAGCACTAGAGGGCAGCACTATTTCCTGTCATGTAGTACTAATGTTATACATTAGCAAGAGCACTAGGTGGCAGCACTATTTGCTGTCATGTAGTACTAATGTTATACATTACCAGAAATAGGTGGCAGCACTATTTGCTGTCATGTAGTACTAATGTTATACATTACCAGGAGCACTAGATGGCAGCACTATTTCCTGAAATGTAGTACTAATGTTATACATTAGCAAGAGCACTAGATGGCAGCACTATTTCCTGTCATGTAGTACTAATGTTATACATTAACAAGAGCACTAGATGGCAGCACTATTTCCTGTCATGTAGTACTAATGTTATACATTAGCAAGAGCACTAGATGGCAGCACTATTTCCTGTCATGTAGTACTAATGTTATACATTAGTAGGAGCACTAGATGGCAGCACTATATCCTGTCATGTAGTACTCATGTTATACATTAGTAGGAGCACTAGATGGCAGCACTATATCCTGTCATGTAGTACTCATTATATACATTAGCAAGAGCACTAGATGGCATCACTATTTCCTGTCATGTAGTACTCATGTTATACATTAGCAAGAGCACTAGATGGCAGCACTATTTCCTGTCATGTAGTACTAATGTTATACACTAGCAAGAGCACTAGATGGCAGCACTATGTCATGTAGTACTAATGTTATACATTAGCAAGAGCACTAGATGGCAGCACTATGTCATGTAGTACTAATGTTATACATTAGCAAGAGCACTAGATGGCAGCACTATTACCTAGGTATCCTTTTCAACAAAGAATACCAAGAGAACAAAGCAAAGTTATGGAGAGCTAGCTGATCTGGTGAGCTAATGACAAGAAGCATATGTGCATAGCAGGAAACAAACAAGAACTGCAGCAAGTTTATTAATATTTTCTTTGTTTCATTTTACATAATAAAAAAAAAAAAGATAAAGCCTCATGGGACCTTCCAGTTGATCTTATGCATTTCATCTAAAGGAATAGCCTTAAAGGGACATAAAACCCAAATATTTTCTTCCATGATTCAGTTACAACATATAAACTTTTAACAACTTTCCAATTTACATCTATTATCAAATATTCTTCGTTTTCTTGTTATCCTTTGTTGAAAAGCAGGGATTTAAGCTCAGGAGAGTGCACGTGTCTGCAGTACTAAATGGCAGCAGTTTTGCAATAATGTTATATATTACCAGGAGCACTAGGTGGTAGCACTATTTCCTCTCATGTAGTACTAATGTTATACATTAACAAGAGCACTAGGTGGCAGCACTATTTCCTGTCATGTAGTACTCATGTTATACATTAACAAGAGCACTAGATGGCAGCACTATTTCCTGTCATGTAGTACTCATGTTATACATTAACAAGAGCACTAGATGGCAGCACTATTTCCTGTCATGTAGTACTCATGTTATACATTAGCAAGAGCACTAGATGGTAGCACTATTTCCTGTCATGTAGTATTAATGTTATACATTAGCAAGAGCACTAGATGGCAGCACTATTTCCTGTCATGTAGTACTAATGTTATACATTAGCAAGAGCACTAGATGGCAGCACTATTTCCTGTCATGTAGTACTCATGTTACACATTAGTAGGAGCACTAGATGGCAGCACTATTTCCTGTCATGTAGTACTCATGTTATACATTAGCAAGAGCACTAGATGGCAGCACTATTTCCTGTCATGTAGTACTCATGTTATACATTAGCAAGAACACTAGATGGCAGCACTATTTCCTGTCATGTAGTACTCATGTTATACATTAGCAGGAGCACTAGAGGGCAGCACTATTTCCTGTCATGTAGTATTAATGTTATACATTAGCAAGAGCACTAGATGGCAGCACTATTTCCTGTCATGTAGTACTCATGTTATACATTAGCAAGAACACTAGATGGCAGCACTATTTCCTGTCATGTAGTACTAATGTTATACATTAGCAAGAGCACTAGATGGCAGCACTATTTCCTGTCATGTAGTACTAATGTTATACATTAGCAAGAGCACTAGATGGCAGCACTATTTCCTGTCATGTAGTACTAATGTTATACATTAGCAAGAGCACTAGAGGGCAGCACTATTTCCTGTCATGTAGTACTAATGTTATACATTAGCAAGAGCACTAGGTGGCAGCACTATTTGCTGTCATGTAGGACTAATGTTATACATTACCAGGAGCACTAGGTGGCAGCACTATTTGCTGTCATGTAGTACTAATGTTATACATTACCAGGAGCACTAGATGGCAGCACTATTTCCTGTCATGTAGTACTAATGTTATACATTAGCAAGAGCACTAGATGGCAGCACTATTTCCTGTCATGAAGTACTAATGTTATACATTAACAAGAGCACTAGATGGCAGCACTATTTCCTGTCATGTAGTACTAATGTTATACATTAGCAAGAGCACTAGATGGCAGCACTATTTCCTGTCATGTAGTACTAATGTTATACATTAGCAAGAGCACTAGATGGCAGCACTATTTCCTGTCATGTAGTACTAATGTTATACATTAGCAAGAGCACTAGATGGTAGCACTATTTCCTGTCATGTAGTACTAATGTTATACATTAGCAAGAACACTAGAGGGCAGCACTATTTCCTGTCATGTAGTACTAATGTTATACATTAGCAAGAGCACTAGGTGGCAGCACTATTTGCTGTCATGTAGTACTAATGTTATACATTACCAGGAGCACTAGGTGGCAGCACTATTTGCTGTCATGTAGTACTAATGTTATACATTACCAGGAGCACTAGATGGCAGCACTATTTCCTGTCATGTAGTACTAATGTTATACATTAGCAGGAGCACTAGATGGCAGCACTATTTCCTGTCATGTAGTACTCATGTTATACATTAGCAAGAGCACTAGATGGTAGCACTATTTCCTGTCATGTAGTATTAATGTTATACATTAGCAAGAGCACTAGATGGCAGCACTATTTCCTGTCATGTAGTACTAATGTTATACATTAGCAAGAGCACTAGATGGCAGCACTATTTCCTGTCATGTAGTACTCATGTTATAAATTAGTAGGAGCACTAGATGGCAGCACTATTTCCTGTCATGTAGTACTCATGTTATACATTAGCAAGAGCACTAGATGGCAGCACTATTTCCTGTCATGTAATACTAATGTTATACATTAACAAGAGCACTAGATGGCAGCACTATTTCCTGTCATGTAGTACTCATGTTATACATTAGCAAGAGCACTAGATGGTAGCACTATTTCCTGTCATGTAGTATTAATGTTATACATTAGCAAGAGCACTAGATGGCAGCACTATTTCCTGTCATGTAGTACTAATGTTATACATTAGCATGAGCACTAGATGGCAGCACTATTTCCTGTCATGTAGTACTCATGTTATACATTAGCAAGAGCACTAGATGGCAGCACTATTTCCTGTCATGTAGTACTAATGTTAGGAAATAGTGCTGCAATCTAGTGCTCTTGCTAATGTATAACATGAGTACTACATGACAGGAAATAGTGCTGCCATCTAATGCTCTTGCTAATGTATAACATGAGTACTACATGACAGGAAATAGTGCTGCCATCTAGTGCTCTTGCTAATGTATGTCATGTAGTACTCATGTTATACATTAGCAAGAGCATTAGATGGCAGCACTATTTCCTGTCATGTAGTACTCATGTTATACATTAGTAGGAGCACTAGATGGCAGCACTATTTCCTGTCATGTAGTACTCATGTTATACATTAACAAGAGCACTAGATGGCAGCACTATTTCCTGTCATGTAGTACTCATGTTATACATTAACAAGAGCACTAGATGGCAGCACTATTTCCTGTCATGTAGTACTCATGTTATACATTAGCAAGAGCACTAGATGGTAGCACTATTTCCTGTCATGTAGTATTAATGTTATACATTAGCAAGAGCACTAGATGGCAGCACTATTTCCTGTCATGTAGTACTAATGTTATACATTAGCAAGAGCACTAGATGGCAGCACTATTTCCTGTCATGTAGTACTCATGTTACACATTAGTAGGAGCACTAGATGGCAGCACTATTTCCTGTCATGTAGTACTCATGTTATACATTAGCAAGAGCACTAGATGGCAGCACTATTTCCTGTCATGTAGTACTCATGTTATACATTAGCAAGAACACTAGATGGCAGCACTATTTCCTGTCATGTAGTACTCATGTTATACATTAGCAGGAGCACTAGAGGGCAGCACTATTTCCTGTCATGTAGTATTAATGTTATACATTAGCAAGAGCACTAGATGGCAGCACTATTTCCTGTCATGTAGTACTAATGTTATACATTAGCAAGAGCACTAGATGGCAGCACTATTTCCTGTCATGTAGTACTAATGTTATACATTAGTAGGAGCACTAGATGGCAGCACTATATCCTGTCATGTAGTACTCGTTATACATTAGTAGGAGCACTAGATGGCAGCACTATATCCTGTCATGTAGTACTCATGTTGTACATTAGCAAGAGCACTAGATGGCAGCACTATTTCCTGTCATGTAGTACTCATGTTATACATTAGCAAGAACACTAGATGGCAGCACTATTTCCTGTCATGTAGTACTAATGTTATACACTAGCAAGAGCACTAGATGGCAGCAATATGTCATGTAGTACTAATGTTATACATTAGCAAGAGCACTAGATGGCAGCACTATGTCATGTAGTACTAATGTTATACATTAGCAAGAGCACTAGATGGCAGCACTATCTCCTGTCATGTAGTACTAATGTTATACATTAGTAGGAGCACTAGATGGCAGCACTATATCCTGTCATGTAGTACTCATGTTATACATTAGTAGGAGCACTAGATGGCAGCACTATATCCTGTCATGTAGTACTCATGTTATACATTAGCAAGAGCACTAGATGGCAGCACTATTTCCTGTCATGTAGTACTCATGTTATACATTAGCAAGAGCACTAGATGGCAGCACTATTTCCTGTCATGTAGTACTAATGTTATACACTAGCAAGAGCACTAGATGGCAGCACTGTGTCATGTAGTACTAATGTTATACATTAGCAAGAGCACTAGATGGCAGCACTATGTCATGTAGTACTAATGTTATACATTAGCAAGAGCACTAGATGGCAGCACTATTTCCTGTCATGTAGTACTAATGTTATACATTAACAAGAACACTAGATGGCAGCACTATCTCCTGTCATGTAGTACTAATGTTATACATTAACAATAACACTAGATGGCAGCACTATTTCCTGTCATGTAGTACTAATGTTATACATTAGCTAGAGCACTAGATGGCAGCACTATCTCCTGTCATGTAGTACTAATGTTATACATTAGCAAGAGCACTAGATGGCAGCACTATTTCCTATCATGTAGTACTAATGTTATACATTAACAAGAACACTAGATGGCAGCACTATTTCCTGTCATGTAGTACTAATGTTATACATTAACAAGACCACTAGATGGCAGCACTATTTCCTGTCATGTAGTACTAATGTTATACATTAGTAAGAGCACTAGGTGGCAGCACTATTTCCTGTCATGTAGTACTAATGTTATACATTACCAAGAGCACTAGGTGGCAGTACTATTTCCTGTCATGTAGTACTAATGTTATACATTAGCAGGAGCACTAGAGGGCAGCACTATTTCCTGTCATGTAGTACTCATGTTATACATTAGCAAGAGCACTAGATGGCAGCACTATTTCCTGTCATGTAGTACTAATGTTATACATTAGCAAGAGCACTAGATGGTAGCACTATTTCCTGTCATGTAGTACTAATGTTATACATTAGCAAGAACACTAGATGGTAGCACTATTTCCTGTCATGTAGTACTAATGTTATACATTAGCAAGAGCACTAGATGGCAGCACAATTTCCTGTCATGTAGTACTAATGTTATACATTAGCAAGAGCACTAGATGGCAGCACAATTTCCTGTCATGTAGTACTAATGTTATACATTAGCAAGAGCACTAGAGGGCAGCACTATTTCCTGTCATGTAGTACTAATGTTATACATTAGCAAAAGCACTAGATGGCAGCACTATTTCCTGTCATGTAGTACTAATGTTATACATTAGCAAGAGCACTAGATGGTAGCACTATTTCCTGTCATGTAGTACTAATGTTATACATTAGCAAAAGCACTAGATGGCAGCACTATTTCCTGTCATGTAGTACTAATGTTATACATTAGCAAGAGCACTAGATGGCAGCACTATTTCCTGTCATGTAATACTAATGTTATACATTAGCAAGAACACTAGATGGTAGCACTATTTCCTGTCATGTAGTACTAATGTTATACATTAGCAAGAGCACTAGATGGCAGCACAATTTCCTGTCATGTAGTACTAATGTTATACATTAGCAAGAGCACTAGATGGCAGCACAATTTCCTGTCATGTAGTACTGTTATACATTAACAAGAGCACTAGATGGCAGCACTATTTCCTGTCATGTAGTACTAATGTTATACATTAGCAAGAGCACTAGGTGGCAGCACAATTTTCCTGTCGTTCTCTTGTTATCTTTATTTAAAAAGCAGGAATGTGATGCATAGGAGCCGGCCCATTTTTGGTTAAGAACCTGGGTTATGCTTGCTTATTGGTGGGTAAATGTCAGCCTCCAATAAGCAAGCGCTATCTATGGTGCTGAACCTAAAATGGGCCGGCTGCTAAGATTTACATTCCGGCGTTTAAAATAAAGATAGCAAGAGAACGAAGAAAAATTGATAATAGGAGTAAATTAGAAAGTTGCTTAAAATTGCATGCTCTATCTGAATCATGAAAGAAAACATTTGGGTTCAGTGTCCCTTTAAAATGGTATGTTCTTGGATATGGTGGGACTTGTCACTATAACAGTGAATATTTGTATAATCACCTACAGCTACATCATATCACTAGCATTGCAGTGGGATAAAGAAACTGTTCCAGTAATTTTTTCATTTCAGGTGAAAGTATTAGACCAGTGGTTGTTACTAATGTTAAATTATGAGTAATAAAGTTGAAGGTAATAGGTTGCAAAGATGACAATTTAATCAGCAATCTAGATCAGGCCGGACTGTGCATAGGAGCACTAGATGGCAGCACTATTTCCTGTCATGTAGTACTCATGTTATACATTAGCAAGAGCACTAGATGGCAGCACTATTTCCTGTCATGTAGTACTAATGTTATACATTAGCAAGAGCACTAGATGGCAGCACTATTTCCTGTCATGTAGTACTCATGTTACACATTAGTAGGAGCACTAGATGGCAGCACTATTTCCTGTCATGTAGTACTCATGTTATACATTAGCAAGAGCACTAGATGGCAGCACTATTTCCTGTCATGTAGTACTCATGTTATACATTAGCAAGAACACTAGATGGCAGCACTATTTCCTGTCATGTAGTACTCATGTTATACATTAGCAGGAGCACTAGAGGGCAGCACTATTTCCTGTCATGTAGTATTAATGTTATACATTAGCAAGAGCACTAGATGGCAGCACTATTTCCTGTCATGTAGTACTAATGTTATACATTAGCAAGAGCACTAGATGGCAGCACTATTTCCTGTCATGTAGTACTAATGTTATACATTAGTAGGAGCACTAGATGGCAGCACTATATCCTGTCATGTAGTACTCATGTTATACATTAGTAGGAGCACTAGATGGCATCACTATATCCTGTCATGTAGTACTCATGTTATACATTAGCAAGAGCACTAGATGGCAGCACTATTTCCTGTCATGTAGTACTAATGTTATACACTAGCAAGAGCACTAGATGGCAGCACTATGTCATGTAGTACTAATGTTATACATTAGCAAGAGCACTAGATGGCAGCACTATGTCATGTAGTACTAATGTTATACATTAGCAAGAGCACTAGATGGCAGCACTCTTTCCTGTCATGTAGTACTAATGTTATACATTAACAAGAACACTAGATGGCAGCACTATCTCCTTTCATGTAGTACTAATGTTATACATTAACAAGAACACTAGATGGCAGCACTATTTCCTGTCATGTAGTACTAATGTTATACATTAGCAAGAGCACTAGATGGCAGCACTATCTCCTGTCATGTAGTACTAATGTTATACATTAGCAAGAGCACTAGATGGCAGCACTATTTCCTATCATGTAGTACTAATGTTATACATTAACAAGAACACTAGATGGCAGCACTATTTCCTGTCATGTAGTACTAATGTTATACATTAAGAAGAGCACTAGATGGCAGCACTATTTCCTGTCATGTAGTACTAATGTTATACATTAGTAAGAGCACTAGGTGGCAGCACTATTTCCTGTCATGTAGTACTAATGTTATACATTACCAAGAGCACTAGGTGGCAGCACTATTTCCTGTCATGTAGTACTAATGTTATACATTAGCAGGAGCACTAGAGGGCAGCACTATTTCCTGTTATGTAGTACTCATGTTATACATTAGCAAGAGCACTAGATGGCAGCACTATTTCCTGTCATGTAGTACTAATGTTATACATTAGCAAGAGCACTAGATGGTAGCACTATTTCCTGTCATGTAATACTAATGTTATACATTAGCAAGAACACTAGATGGTAGCACTATTTCCTGTCATGTAGTACTAATGTTATACATTAGCAAGAGCACTAGATGGCAGCACAATTTCCTGTCATGTAGTACTAATGTTATACATTAGCAAGAGCACTAGATGGCAGCACAATTTCCTGTCATGTAGTACTGTTATACATTAACAAGAGCACTAGATGGCAGCACTATTTCCTGTCATGTAGTACTAATGTTATACATTAGCAAGAGCACTAGGTGGCAGCACAATTTTCCTGTCGTTCTCTTGTTATCTTTATTTAAAAAGCAGGAATGTGATGCATAGGAGCCGGCCCATTTTTGGTTAAGAATCTGGGTTATGCTTGCTTATTGGTGGGTAAATGTCAGCCTCCAATAAGCAAGCGCTATCTATGGTGCTGAACCTAAAATGGGCCGGCTGCTAAGATTTACATTCCGGCGTTTAAAATAAAGATAGCAAGAGAACGAAGAAAAATTGATAATAGGAGTAAATTAGAAAGTTGCTTAAAATTGCATGCTCTATCTGAATCATGAAAGAAAACATTTGGGTTCAGTGTCCCTTTAAAATGGTATGTTCTTGGATATGGTGGGACTTGTCACTATAACAGTGAATATTTGTATAATCACCTACAGCTACATCATATCACTAGCATTGCAGTGGGATAAAGAAACTGTTCCACCTTCATCAGAACAGTAATTTTTTCATTTCAGGTGAAAGTATTAGACCAGTGGTTGTTACTAATGTTAAATTATGAGTAATAAAGTTGAAGGTAATAGGTTGCAAAGATGACAATTTAATCAGCAATCTAGATCAGGCCGGACTGTGCATAGGAGCACTAGATGGCAGCACTATTTCCTGTCATGTAGTACTCATGTTATACATTAGCAAGAGCACTAGATGGTAGCACTATTTCCTGTCATGTAGTATTAATGTTATACATTAGCAAGAGCACTAGATGGCAGCACTATTTCCTGTCATGTAGTACTCATGTTACACATTAGTAGGAGCACTAGATGGCAGCACTATTTCCTGTCATGTAGTACTCATGTTATACATTAGCAAGAGCACTAGATGGCAGCACTATTTCCTGTCATGTAGTACTCATGTTATACATTAGCAGGAGCACTAGAGGGCAGCACTATTTCCTGTCATGTAGTATTAATGTTATACATTAGCAAGAGCACTAGATGGCAGCACTATTTCCTGTCATGTAGTACTAATGTTATACATTAGCAAGAGCACTAGATGGCAGCACTATTTCCTGTCATGTAGTACTAATGTTATACATTAGTAGGAGCACTAGATGGCAGCACTATATCCTGTCATGTAGTACTCATGTTATACATTAGTAGGAGCACTAGATGGCAGCACTATATCCTGTCATGTAGTACTCATGTTATACATTAGCAAGAGCACTAGATGGCATCACTATTTCCTGTCATGTAGTACTCATGTTATACATTAGCAAGAGCACTAGATGGCAGCACTATTTCCTGTCATGTAGTACTAATGTTATACACTAGCAAGAGCACTAGATGGCAGCACTATGTCATGTAGTACTAATGTTATACATTAGCAAGAGCACTAGATGGCAGCACTATGTCATGTAGTACTAATGTTATACATTAGCAAGAGCACTAGATGGCAGCACTCTTTCCTGTCATGTAGTACTAATGTTATACATTAACAAGAACACTAGATGGCAGCACTATCTCCTGTCATGTAGTACTAATGTTATACATTAACAAGAACACTAGATGGCAGCACTATTTCCTGTCATGTAGTACTAATGTTATACATTAGCAAGAGCACTAGATGGCAGCACTATCTCCTGTCATGTAGTACTAATGTTATACATTAGCAAGAGCACTAGATGGCAGCACTATTTCCTATCATGTAGTACTAATGTTATACATTAACAAGAACACTAGATGGCAGCACTATTTCCTGTCATGTAGTACTAATGTTATACATTAACAAGAGCACTAGATGGCAGCACTATTTCCTGTCATGTAGTACTAATGTTATACATTAGTAAGAGCACTAGGTGGCAGCACTATTTCCTGTCATGTAGTACTAATGTTATACATTACCAAGAGCACTAGGTGGCAGCACTATTTCCTGTCATGTAGTACTAATGTTATACATTAGCAGGAGCACTAGAGGGCAGCACTATTTCCTGTTATGTAGTACTCATGTTATACATTAGCAAGAGCACTAGATGGCAGCACTATTTCCTGTCATGTAGTACTAATGTTATACATTAGCAAGAGCACTAGATGGTAGCACTATTTCCTGTCATGTAATACTAATGTTATACATTAGCAAGAACACTAGATGGTAGCACTATTTCCTGTCATGTAGTACTAATGTTATACATTAGCAAGAGCACTAGATGGCAGCACAATTTCCTGTCATGTAGTACTAATGTTATACATTAGCAAGAGCACTAGATGGCAGCACAATTTCCTGTCATGTAGTACTAATGTTATACATTAGCAAGAGCACTAGAGGGCAGCACTATTTCCTGTCATGTAGTACTAATGTTATACATTAGCAAGAGCAGTAGATGGCAGCACTATTTCCTGTCATGTAGTACTAATGTTATACATTAGCAAAAGCACTAGATGGCAGCACTATTTCCTGTCATGTAGTACTAATGTTATACATTAGCAAGAGCACTAGATGGTAGCACTATTTCCTGTCATGTAATACTAATGTTATACATTAGCAAGAACACTAGATGGCAGCACAATTTCCTGTCATGTAGTACTGTTATACATTAACAAGAGCACTAGATGGCAGCACTATTTCCTGTCATGTAGTACTAATGTTATACATTAGCAAGAGCACGAGGTGGCAGCACAATTTTCCTGTCGTTCTCTTGTTATCTTTATTTAAAAAGCAGGAATGTGATGCATAGGAGCCGGCCCATTTTTGGTTAAGAACCTGGGTTATGCTTGCTTATTGGTGGGTAAATGTCAGCCTCCAATAAGCAAGCGCTATCTATGGTGCTGAACCTAAAATGGGCCGGCTGCTAAGATTTACATTCCGGCGTTTAAAATAAAGATAGCAAGAGAACGAAGAAAAATTGATAATAGGAGTAAATTAGAAAGTTGCTTAAAATTGCATGCTCTATCTGAATCATGAAAGAAAACATTTGGGTTCAGTGTCCCTTTAAAATGGTATGTTCTTGGATATGGTGGGACTTGTCACTATAACAGTGAATATTTGTATAATCACCTACAGCTACATCATATCACTAGCATTGCAGTGGGATAAAGAAACTGTTCCACCTTCATCAGAACAGTAATTTTTTCATTTCAGGTGAAAGTATTAGACCAGTGGTTGTTACTAATGTTAAATTATGAGAAATAAAGTTGAAGGTAATAGGTTGCAAAGATGACAATTTAATCAGCAATCTAGATCAGGCCGGACTGTGCATAGGGCATTTGCTCAGTGGGCCGAAGCCCCAATCAGTCACCAGCATTATTATTTGAGAATGCTACAGAATCAACCCTGTCCTGCACCTCACGCCTTTGCTCTGAGTCAGGTTAGGATGTCTGTGTTATGTCACTGATAGTGCACTTAGATGTGATGTCAAGTAAGTATGTGCATTTATAATTTCTTGTATAAAGGAATAACAAATATGGGTGTGGGTAGCGGCATTAAAGGGACCGAAAACCCCAAAATGTTCTTTCATGATTTGGATAGAACAATTTACTTCATTCTCTTTAGATCCATTGTTGAAAAGCATATATGGGTAGGCTCAGGAGCAGTAGTGAACTACTGTGAGTTAGCTGCTGATTGGTGGCTGTGTATAAATGTCTTTAGTCATTGGCTCAGCTAGCTTCCAGCAGTGCATTGCTGCTCCTTCAACAAAGGATACAAGGTGGATGAAGAAAAACAGAATTTATGTTTACCTGATAAATTTCTTTCTCCTACGGTGTGTCCGGTCCACGGCTTCATCCTTACTTGTGGGATATTCTCTTCCCTTACAGGAAATGGCAAAGAGACACACAGCAAAAGCTGTCCATATAGCCCCTCCTCTGGCTCCGCCGCCCAGTCATTCGACCGACGGTTAGGAGAAAAAGCAGAAACCATAGGGTGCCGTGGTGACTGTAGTGTATAGAAATAAAAAATTTAAACCTGACTAAAGCCAGGGCGGGCCGTGGACCAGACACACCGTAGGAGAAAGAAATTTATCAGGTAAACATAAATTCTGTTTACTCCTACATTGGTGTGTCCGGTCCACGGCTTCATCCTTACTTGTGGGAACTAATACCAAAGCTTTAGGACACGGATGAAGGGAGGGAACAAGTCAGGTAACGTAAACGGAAGGCACCACAGCTTGCAAAACCTTTCTCCCAAAACCAGCCTCCGAAGAAGCATAAGTATCGAATTTGTAAAATTTGGCAAAAGTATGCAGAGAAGACCAAGTCGCTGCCTTACAGATCTGATCAACAGAAGCCTCGTTCTTGAAGGCCCATGTGGAAGCCACAGCTCTAGTAGAGTGAGCTGCAATTCGTTCAGGAGGCTGCCGTCCGGCAGTCTCATAAGCCAATCGGATAATGCTTTTCAGCCAAAAGGAAAGAGAGGTAGCAGTAGCTTTCTGCCCTCCACTCTTACCAGAATAAACGACAAACAAGGATGATGTCTGTCTGAAATCCTTTGTTGCTTCTAAATAGAATTTTAAAGCACGGACCACATCTAGGTTGTGTAACAAACGCTCCTTCTTCGAAACTAGATTCGGACACAGAGAAGGAACAACTATTTCCTGGTTAATACTCCTGTTGGAAACCACTTTTGGAAGAAAACCAGGCTTGGTATGTAAAACTACCTTATCTGTATGGAATACCAGATAGGGTGAAGTACACTGCAAAGCAGACAGTTCAGAAACTCTTCTAGCAGAAGAAATAGCAACCAAAAACAGAACTTTCCAAGATAGTAACTTAATATCTATGGAATGTAAGGGTTCAAACGGAACCCCTTGAAGAACTGAAAGAACTAAGTTTAGACTCCATGGAGGAGTCATAGGTCTGTAGACAGGCTTGATTCTGACTAACGCCTGTACATCTGGCACGGCTGCCAGAAGTTTGTGCAACAAAACAGACAGAGCAGGTATCTGTCCTTTTAAAGAACTAGCTGACAAACCTTTATCCAAACCCTCTTGGAGAAAGGAAAGTATTCTAGGAATTTTAATCTTACTCCAAGAGAATCCCTTGGATTCGCACCAACGGATATATTTTTGCCATATCTTATGGTAAATTTTCCTAGTCACCGGTTTTCTGGCTTGAACCAGAGTATCTATAACCAAATCTGAAAACCCACGCTTAGATAGAATCAAGCGTTCAATTTCCAAGCAGTCAGTTGCAGAGAGACTAGATTTGGATGTTCGAATGGACCTTGTACTAGAAGGTCCTGCCTCAAAGGTAGCTTCCATGGTGGAGCCGATGACATATTCACCAGGTCTGCATACCAAGTCCTGCGTGGCCATGCAGGAGCTATTAGAATCACCGAGGCCTTCTCCTGTTTGATCCTGGCTACAAGCCTGGGAAGGAGAGGGAACGGTGGAAACACATAAGCCAGATTGAACGACCAGGGCACCACCAATGCATCCACTAGTGTCGCCTTGGGATCCCTGGATCTGGACCCGTAGTGAGGAACCTTGGAGCTCTGACGAGACGCCATCAGATCCATATCTGGAGTGCCCCATAGTTGAGTTAACTGGGCAAAAACCTCCGGGTGAAGTTCCCACTCCCCCGGATGGAAAGTCTGCCGACTCAAATAATCCGCCTCCCAGTTGTCTACTCCTGGGATGTGGATTGCAGATAGATGGCAGGAGTGATCCTCCGCCCATTTGATGATCTTAGATACCTCTCTCATCGCCAAGGAACTCTTTGTTCCCCCCTGATAGATGTAAGCTACAGTCGTCATGTTGTCCGACTGAAATCTTATGAATCTGGCCTTCGCTAGTTGAGGCCAAGCCAGGAGCGCATTGAATATCGCTCTCAGTTCCAAAATGTTTATCGGGAGAAGAGACTCTTCCCGAGACCATAGACCCTGAGCTTTCAGAGAGTCCCAGACCGCGCCCCAGCCCAAGAGGCTGGCGTCGGTCGTGACAATGACCCACTCTGGTCTGCGGAAACTCATTCCCTGAGACAGGTGATCCTGAGTCAACCACCAGAGGAGTGAGTCTCTGGTTACCTGGTCTACTTGAATCTGGGGAGACAAGTCTGCATAATCCCCATTCCACTGTTTGAGCATGCACAGTTGCAATGGTCTTAAATGAATTCGAGCAAAAGGAACCACGTCCATTGCTGCAACCATTAGTCCTATTACTTCCATGCACTGAGCTATGGAAGGCTGAGGAATAGAATGAAGAACTCGACAAGCTTTTAGAAGTTTTCACTTTCTGACCTCTGTCAGGAAAATCTTCATTTCCACAGAATCTATTATTGTTCCCAGAAAAGGAACCCTTGTGGACGGGGACAGGGAACTCTTTTCTATGTTCACCTTCCACCCGTGAGACCTGAGAAAGGCTAAAACAATGCCTGTATGAGCCCTTGCTTTGGAAAGGGACGACGCTTGGATTAGAATGTCGTCTAGGTAAGGTGCTACAGCAATGCCCCTCGGCCTTAGGACCGCTAGAAGGGACCCTAGCACCTTTGTGAAAATTCTGGGAGCGGTGGCTAAACCGAACGGAAGAGCCACAAACTGGTAATGTTTGTCCAGAAAGGCGAACCTCAGGAACTGATGATGATCTTTGTGGATAGGAATATGCAGGTACGCATCCTTTAAGTCCACGGTAGTCATATATTGACCCTCCTGGATCGTTGGTTAAATCGTCCGAATGGTTTCCATTTTGAATGATGGAACTCTGAGGAATTTGTTTAGAATTTTTAAATCCAGAATTGGCCTGAAAGTTCCCTCTTTTTTGGGAACTACAAACAGGTTTGAGTAAAAACCCAGACCTTGTTCCGCTGTTGGAACTGGGTTTATCACTCCCATCTTTAATAGGTCTTCTACGCAATGTAAGAATGCCCGTCTCTTTATCTGGTCTGAAGATAAGCGAGACATGTGGAACCTTCCCCTTGGAGGAAGTTCCTTGAACTCTAGAACATACCCCTGAGAGACTATTTCTAGTGCCCAGGGATCCGGAACGTCTCTTGCCCAAGCCTGAGCAAAGAGAGAAAGTCTACCCCCTACTAGATCCGATCCCGGATCGGGGGCTACCCCTTCATGCTGTCTTGGTAGCAGCAGCAGGCTTCTTGGCCTGTTTACCCTTGTTCCAGCCTTGCAATGGTTTCCATGCTGGTTTAGGCTGGGAAGCGTTACCCTCTTGTCTAGAGGCTGCAGAGTTAGAAGCCGGGCCGTTCCTGAAATTGCGAAAGGAACGAAAATTTGACTTGTTCTTAGCCTTGAAAGGCCTATCCTGTGGGAGGGCATGGCCCTTTCCCCCAGTGATGTCTGAAATAATCTCCTTCAATTCTGGCCCGAAAAGGGTCTTACCTTTGAAAGGAATATTGAGTAACTTTGTTTTGGACGACACATCCGCCGACCAAGTTTTTAGCCAAAGCGCCCTGCGCGCCACTATTGCAAAACCTGAGTTTTTCGCCGCTAATTTTGCCAATTGAAAGGCGGCATCCAAAATAAAGGAATTAGCTAACTTTAGTGCGTGAATTCTGTCCAAGACTTCATCATATGGAGTCTCTTTTTGGAGCGAATTTTCTAGTTCCTCGAACTAAAAAGACGCCGCCGTGGTGACAGGAATAATGCACGAAATTGGTTGAAGAAGGAAACCCTGCTGAACAAAAATCTTTTTAAGCAATCCTTCCAATTTTTTATCCATAGGATCTTTGAAAGCACAACTGTCCTCTATAGGAATAGTTGTGCGCTTGGCTAGCGTTGAAACTGCCCTCTCTACCTTAGGGACCGTTTGCCATGCGTTCCATCTGGGGTCGACAATGGGGAACATTTTCTTAAATATAGGAGGTGGAACAAAAGGTACACCTGGCTTCTCCCACTCCTTAGTCACTATGTCCGCCACCCTCTTGGGTATCGGAAAGGCATCAGCGTGCACTGGAACCTCTAAGAATTTGTCCATTTTGCACAACTTCTCTGGAATTACCAAAGAATCACAATCATCAAGAGTAGCTAGTACCTCCTTAAGCAGGGCGCGGAGATGTTCTAGCTTAAATTTAAATGCCACTATATCAGGTTCTGCCTGCTGAGAAATTTTTCCTGAATCAGAAATTTCTCCCTCAGACAGACCCTCCCTCACTGCCAACTCAGATTGATGTGAGGGTATAACAGATAAATTATCGTCAGCGCCTACTTGCTCATCCTCTGTATTTAAAACTGAGCAATCACGCTTTCTGGGAAATGCTGGCAGTTTGGATAAAAGGGCTGCTATAGAATTATCCATTACTGCAGTTAATTGTTGCATAGTAACAAGCATTGGCGTGCTAGATGTACTAGGTATCGCCTGCGCGGGCATAACTGGTGTTGACACAGAAGGAGAGGATGATGAACTATCCCCACTACCTTCATTAGAAGAATCATCTTGGGTAACCTTATTAAATGTGACAGTACTGTCCTTACTTTGTTTGGACGCCATGGCACAATTTGCACATACATTTAAAGGGGGAACCACCTTGGCCTCCATACACACAGAACATATGCTATCTGAAGGTACAGACATGTTAGACAGATTTAGGCAGGCTATTAATGCAATAAAAACGATTTTAAACAAAACCGTTACTGTCTATTTAAATAATAAAAAGAGCACACTTTATTTCTCAATGTTCAAAAAACTATCAAAGAAATATCCGATCTTTCTGAAAATTACACCCCAGTGTCTTAATGCTTTGAAAGTATTGCACACCAAATTTCAAGTCTCTAAACCCTTAAATGAGCAAACCGGAGCTAATAGTTCAATTTACCGGTTTAAACACACTACAGTCCCTGCCACAGACTTTGCTGCGGCTTTAACCTTCCTTAGGGGTGATTCGACACAGAATTAAGCCTCCCTGAGTCCTTTTCTCAGCTACAGGACCCTCTCACATGAAGCTGCATGCACTGCCTATGAAAGTAACTGCGCAACTAAGGCGCGAAAATGAGGCCTCCTCCCTCTGCATTACCAGAGTGAAGGGGCCTTTCTGACTAAATTAGGCGTCTAAACACTGTCAGGCGCAAATAAACGTTCCCAAAAGTGTTTCAAAGTTCACAAAACACTTCAATTGTCATAATATGATAAAAAAACTAATCGATTTAGCCCACAAAGTGTCAACCAGCATAGAGCCCAATTTATCAGCCTTAATTCTGTTACTGCGTCTAAGAAAATGGCTTACCGGTCCCATAAGGGAAAAACTGACAGTCTTCTAGCAATACTGGGTCTTGTTAGAAAAGAGACTGGTCATACCTGAAGCAGATAAGTCTGCAAACTGTCCCCCCCAACTGAAGTTCTCTGGTTTCAACAGTCCTGCGTGGGAACAGCAATGGATTTTAGTTACTGGTGCTAAAATCATACTCCTCTTTTAACAGAAATCTTCATCACTTTCTGTTGTAGAGTAAATAGTACAAACCGGCACTATTTTAAAATAACAAACTCTTGATAGAAGAAATAAAAACTACAACTAACACCACAAACTCTTTACCATCCCCGTGGAGATGCTACTTGTTCAGAGCGGCAAAGAGAATGACTGGGGGGTGGAGCCAGAGGAGGGGCTATATGGACAGCTTTTGCTGTTTGTCTCTTTGCCATTTCCTGTAAGGGAAGAGAATATCCCACAAGTAAGGATGAAGCTGTGGACCGGACACACCAATGTAGGAGAAATATAATCAAAGAAGTTATTTGGAAAGTTGGTTAAAATTGTCTGCTCTATCTGTATCGTAGAATATTTTTTTTGGGGTTCCATGTCCCTTTTATGTCTCTAACTGAAAAGTATTATTAAGTATGGAGTATTAACTACTGAAAGGGACAAAAAGATGATCACATCTAGTTACCCAATCACAAGAGACAAATATGTTTAGGCACCAATCAGCAACTAGTCTTAAAATGACATACTCTATCTGAATCATGCAAGTTTAATTTAGACTTTCCTATCCCTTTAAGCTCTTTTTGAAGAATGATTTATTTGTTTGAAAGTGCAACACATTCACGCAAATAAATCCGTCTCTGAAAAGAGCTGAATGACGATAACCATATTCTTCTTTCATTCATACAAAAGAATGACAAATGAACATACCTAATACCAAGTTCTCTTATGCCTGTTATTTTAAAGGGACATAGAGACACAATATAATAATATGTACTTAAATTACTTTACCTGCCCCCCCCCCCCCACACACATTTCCTTCTATGGCTGTAACTATATCTACCATTGCTTTAGGAGGAATGCAGAATTACACAGTTATTTTCTGCTGGAGCATGCCTAGAAGCAAATAAGCAGCAGTGAAATGCAATGCCTGTGTTTCTGATGCTAAACACTGATGGGGGGTGGATCAAACTACTCCAGACAGCAGGGCTATGTAACTAATTTTGCTTATTTTTTTTAAAATTATTTTAAAATACTATTTTTACTTAATTTGCCCTTTTAGCATACGCACAGATCTCAACATGTTTTATGGCACTTTAAAGAGATAGTAAACAACAAAAAATGGTATTGTTTAAAAAGATAGATAATACTTTTATTTACCATTCCCCAGCCAACAGTTATAAAAATATACTTTTTACCTCTGTAATTACCTTGTATCTAAGCTTCTGCCTCCTTATCTCAGATCTTTTGACAGACTTGCATTACAGGTAATTAGTGCTGACTCTTAAATAACTTCACGTGCATGAGCACAATGTTATCTATATAAAACACATGAACTAACACCCTCTAGCTGTAAAAAAAAAGGTCAAATGCATTCACATGAGGCAGTCTTCGAGGGTTTCGAAATTAGCATATGAGTCTACCTAGGTTTAGTTTTCAACTAAGAATAACAAGAGCACAAAGCAAATTTGATGATAAAAGTAAATTAGAAAGTTGCATGCCCTATCTAAATCATGAAAGTTTAATTTGGACTTTACTATCCCTTTAAGTAACTGAGTCTACACAGGATAATGAGCAATAAGCAGTTACTATCTATTTAAATGTCATTCAATTGCTTCTGTTTTTATTTATTTTTTACATTTCACTTTAATATTTAACAACAACCAATTTACTAAAGTACAGTGACTGAATGGTGTTCCAAATATAAAAAATTTTTTTGTAAATCAAACTAGTACATTATACTTGTCATTTAAAGGACATGGTTAAATAACAAAAAAAATCAAGGGGACACTACTTTTTTACCACTAAGGGCTAGATTTATTAAAGCTGAGGCGGACCGGGGTGCGTATACGCGCCCCTGTACGCCTCAGCTCGCCTGTGGCGGGGCGAAATTACTCGCAGGTATTCGCCATTGCACACAAGTGCAATTTTGCGCTCGCGTGCAATCCCACCCCCTGCTGTCAATCTCCTCAGTCTGACTAGACCGAGGAGATTGAATTTCGCCACATTAGAGGTGGCGAAGAGGTTAGGGAAGCGGCGGACTGGTGACCGCTGCTTGATAAATGACGGCGAGCAAGTTCTTGTGAGAACTTGCAGCCATAGGGCTTTAATAAATCTAGCCCAAAATGTATAGCCGAGTATGGATTTGTTTTTCATGTAAGGAATAATGAGCAAAGTTTAATTTGAATTAAATTGAATTTATATAAATAAAAAGATACAATTTAGAACACAATGAGACACACTATAGACCAGTAGTATTTTTATTTCTGTGAATGCTAATATCTTATTCAGACTTTCTTTCCAACATTTGTCTGTCCAGTAATGATTCTGTTCCTGTTCACCAATAGAAAGATGTTTTCAAATTAACTCAATTAGATCAAGAAGATTAATAGAAAGATGACTTCAATATCCAGAAAAAGTTAGATTATTGTTCCACTGAAATCCTCATGATATATTTGTAGATGTTGTAAAAAAAACAACAGTGGTACAAAAGATTCATTCAATGATGGTGCAGGTCATCAAAAATACTTTGTGTTCAGTAAATCCGGATAAATGTTCAGCCCTTTTTTGTGTTGTTTAATACAAAGTGGATAAGGCCAAATGTTGCATTTTTTTATGTGCTGGTAAAATGACCTTTGACAATCCTCTGCAAAAAATAAAATATAAGAAATTGCAATGGATCTCACAGATTGTATTATGTGGTACCATGATGGAGCAAGTGTCTAATTCTCTTGGTCATTGTAACTGCCATTAACTTACCTGAATTGAAATCTGCCAATTGTGAAGCAGATTCATCCTTACAATTGGTCCAGAATTTGTATCTAAAGGCATCAAAGCATATTCTTAGATGGATAGATATCTCCTTAGTTATTCATACATTTGCTAATGTTGGATTCTATTGTTACTATTACACATAATACCTCCCAACATATGTGGCTAAGTATCAGGGACTTGTGAGGTTGAGGAGGGAGACATTGCAATTGTGTGGGAGAAGCTTGTCAGAAGTTGCAGGGTTACTGGTGGATAGTGGGCAGGTTATGGGTATAAATAAAAAAGAGAGAAGCGCTCAACCTGGGAACGAACAATAGCATAATAGCTTGCTCTATGGCTAGTTACCACCCAAGAAGCAGCCTCTTTTTGCTCAACATGTGCCTTGCACAGAGAATAACTTTCCTGTAGCATATCAGTATGATCCTGACTTCACAGTACAGTCCAGCCCCAAAATACCAGGCAATCCCTCTCTGAACGAGAGAAACAGCAAAACCCCAGACGTACGTTTCGGCCTATTGTGGGCCTCGTCAGTGGGGTGCAGCCATATCCCTCTAGGCACACTGAGCAACGGGTCCACATCTGACACTCAGCGTGTGTATCTAAGCATCTAGAGAGTGGTCTAAGGGAAATTCTTCAAGTAGCAGAGATAGGGTTACCACCTTTAGTTCAGACCAAGCCCAAACACTCTGGCACAGTTTTTTGTTTTGTTTTTGCAGAGTATGCACCATGTAGAATAGCAAAAACACAAACTTGTACATAGATATACACACAAAGAAACGAACACTCACACACAAATACACTCACTCATTAACCTCTTAAGGACATATGACGGAATTTTTCCGTCATAAAACAATTGAGCAAACTGAAAGATGTGTCCTTAAAGGGTTAACACACACAGAAAGAAACATATCATCTAAGCATTTGCAGTATATTGAAAACCCACATCACCTTTTTGGCTGGGCTGTAACTCGGCTTCAAACCCGGACACACAATCTAAACCCAAACTGTTTGGGTCATTCTCAGACTGGAGGCAACCGTAAGCAGAGTTATAACATAAAAGATATAGCCGTTTCAGAAGGACAGCACTCAGAATTAGGGACCATATGAGAGGTCTGGATTACACGTTTGGTTAGTGATAGCTATATACTACTAATTTATTTAAATAAAAAAAAAGGGTTGCAGAGGAAAAGTAGACATATTTGTTCATATCTGCATTTTTGCGATGGCTAACATACAATGTCAGGCTCGGAATACACCTGGATAAAGCTTACGCTGCATCCAGATGGTTTCTTTCACCACCCTGCCATCCAGGTGGATTCCGAAAATGGCAGGGTAGTTCCGTCAGCACACTAGACTGCCCTCTGGGCAGACTTTTCTCACTAGTGCTTCAATAATAAAAATAAGGCTGCTTGTTCACCACCCTGCCATTTTTGGAATCCACCTGGATGCAGCTTATGTTGCATCCAGGTGAATTCCAAAAAAAGCAGGGTGGGGAAAGAATCCATCCAGGTGGATTCTTTCACCACCGCTTTTGCTTTCTCTCCCCCGTCTCTTTTGCTTGCTCTCTCTCTCCCCCCGTCTCTCTTGCTTGCTCTCTCTCCCCCCCCGTCTCTTTTGCTTGCGCTCTGTCTCCCCCCCCGTCTCTTTTGCTTGCGCTCTCTCTCCCCCCCCGTCTCTTTTGCTTGCGCTCTCTCTCCCCCCGTCTCTTTTGCTTGCGCTCTCTCTCCCCCCCGTCTCTTTTGCTTGCGCTCTCACCCCCCGTCTCTTTTTCTCTCCCCCTGTCTCTTTTGCTCACTCTCCCCCCGTCTCTTTTGCTCGCTCTCTCCCCCGTCTCTTTTGCTCGCTCTCTCCCCCGTCTCTTTTGCTCGCTCTCTCCCCCGTCTCTTTTGCTCGCTCTCTCCCCCGTCTCTTTTGCTCGCTCTCTCCCCCGTCTCTTTTGCTCGCTCTCTCCCCCGTCTCTTTTGCTCGCTCTCTCCCCCGTCTCTTTTGCTCGCTCTCTCCCCCGTCTCTTTTGCTCGCTCTCTCTCCCCCTTCTCCTTTGCTCTCCCTCTCTCCCTCTCCCTGCTCCTTTGTGCTCCCTCTCTCTCCCCCTTCTCCTTTGCTCTCTCTCTCCCCCTTCTCCTTTGCGCTCTCTCTCTCCCCCTTCTCCTTTGCGCTCTCTCTCTCCCCCTTCTCCTTTGCGCTCTCTCTCTCCCCCTTCTCCTTTGCGCTCTCTCTCCCCCTTCTCCCTTTGCGCTCTCTCTCTCCCTTCTCCCTTTGCGCTCTCTCTCTTCCCCTTCTCCTTTGCTTGCTCTCTCTCTCTCTCCCCCTTCTCCTTTGCTTGCTCTCTCTCTCTCCCCCTTCTCCTTTGTTCGCTCTCTCTCTCCCCCTTCTCCTTTGCTCTCTCTCTCTCTCTCTCTCTCTCTCCCCCTTCTCCTTTGCTCTCTCTCTGCCCCCTTCTCTTTTGATCTCTCTCTGCCCCCCTTCTCTTTTGATCTCTCTCTCCCCCTTCTCTTTTGATCTCTCTCTCCCCCTTCTCTTTTGATCTTTCTACCCTCTCAGTCTATGTGTTAAATTAATTTTTTATTTAACTACAGAATTTTTTAAAAAACCCCTACATAATTTATGTAAGAACTTACCTGATAAATTCATTTCTTTCATATTGGCAAGAGTCCATGAGCTAGTGACGTATGGGATATCCAATCCTACCAGGAGGGGCAAAGTTTCCCAAACCTCAAAATGCCTATAAATACACCCCTCACCACACCCACAATTCAGTTTAATGAATATCCAAGAAGTGGGGTGATAAAGAAAGGAGTAATAAAGCATCAACAAAGGAATTTGGACATAATTGTGCTTTATACAAAAAAATCATAACCACCATAAAAAAAGGGTGGGCCTCATGGACTCTTGCCAATAGGAAAGAAATTAATTTATCAGGTAAGTTCTTACATAAATTATGTTTTCTTTCATGTAATTGGCAAGAGTCCATGAGCTAGTGACATATGGGATATCAATACCCAAGATGTGGAGTCTTCCACTCAAGAGTCACTAGAGAGGGAGGGAATAAAATAAAAAACAGCCATATACCGCTGAAAAAATTAATCCACAACCCAAAATAGAAGTTTATTCTCATAAATGAAAGGAAAAAAATTAAATCAAAAGCAGAAGAATCAAACTGAAAACAGCTGCCTGGAGAACTTTTCTACCAAAAACTGCTTCCGAAGAAGCAAAAAAACATCAAAACGGTAGAATTTAGTAAATGTATGCAAAGAAGACCAAGTAGCACCTTTGCAAATCTGATCAACTGAAGCTTCATTCTTAAAAGCCCAGGAAGTGGAAACTGATCTAGTAGAATGAGCTGCAATTCTCTGAGGCGGGGCTTGACCCGACTCCAAATAAGCTTGATGAATCAAAAGCTTTAACCACGAAGCCAAAGAAACGGCAGAAGCCTTCTGACCTTTCATAGAACCAGAAAAGATAACAAATAGACTAGAAGTCTTTCTGAAATCTTTAGTAGCTTCAACATAATATTTCAGAGCTCTCACCACATCCAAATAATGTAAGGATCTCTCCAAAGACATCTTAGGATTAGGACACAAGGAAAGGACAACAAATTCCCTAATAATGTTGTTAGTATTCACAACCTTTGGTAAGAATTTAAATGCAGTCCACAAAACTCCCTTATCCTAATAAAAAATCAGAAAAGGAGATTCACAAGAGCAGATAATTTAGAAACTCTTCTAGCAGAAGAGATGGCCAAAAGAAATAACACTTTCCAAGAAAGTAGTTTAATGTCCAAAGAATGCATAGGCTCAAATGAAGGAGCCTGTAAAGCCTTCAAAACCAAATTAAGACTCCAAGGAGGAGAGATTGATTTAATGACAGGCTTGATACGAACCAAAGCCTGCACAAAACAATGAATATCAGGAAGTTTAGCAATCTTTCTGTGAAATAAAACAGAAAGAGCAAAGATTTGTCCTTTCAAGGAACTTGCAGACAAACCTTTATCCAAACCATCCTGAAGAAACTGTAAAATTCTAGGAATTCTAAAAGAATGTCAAGAGAATTTATGAGAAGAACACAATGAAATGTAAGTCTTCCAAACTCGATAATAAATCTTTCTAGAAACAGATTTACGAGCCTGCAACATAGTATTATTCACAGAGTCAGAAAAACCTCTATGACTAAGCACTAGGCGTTCAATCTCCATACCTTCAAATTTCATGATTTGAGATCCTGATGGAAAAACGGACCTTGAGATAGAAAGTCTGGCCTTAATGGAAGTGGCCAAGGTTGGCAACTGGACATCCGAACAAGATCCGCATACCAAAACCTGTGAGGCCATGCTGGAGCCACCAGCAGCACAAACGATTGCTCCATGATGATTTGGAGATCACTCTTGGAAGAATAACTAGAGGCGGAAAATATAAGCCGGTTGATAACACCAAGGAAGTGTCAACGCATCCACTGCTTCTGCCTGAGGATCCCAGGACCTGGACAGGTACCTGGGAAGTATTTTGTTTAGATGAGATGCCATCAGATCTATTTCTGGAAGCCCACACATCTGAACAATTTGAGAAAACATCTGGGTGGAGAGACCATTCTCCCGGATGTAAAGTCTGACGACTGAGGTAATATGCTTCCCAATTGTCTATACCTGGGATATGAACCGCAGAAATTACAGGAGCTGGATTCCACCCAAACAAGTATCCGAGATACTTCTTTCATAGTTTGAGGACTGTGAGTCCCACCCTGATGATTGACATATGCCACAGTTGTGATATTGTCAGTCTGAAAACAAATGAACGGATCTCTCTTCAACAGAGGCCAATACCGAAGAGCCCTGAGAATCACACGGAGTTCCAAAATATTGATTGGTAATCTCGCCTCTTGAGATTTCCAAACCCCTTGTGCTGTCAGAGATCCCCAAACAGTTCCCCAACCTGAAAGACTTGCATCTGTTGTGATCACAGTCCAGGTTGTACGAACGAAAGAGGCCCCTAAAATTATACGATGGTGATCTAACCACCAAGTGAGAGATAGTCTAACATTGGTTCAGCATACAAAGCTGGAGAGGTCTCATATGAAAACGAGCAAAGGGGATTGCGTCCAATGCGGAAGTCATGAGACTAAAAACTTCCATGCACATAGCTACTGAAGGGAATGACTGAGACTGAAGGTTCCGACAGGCTGCAACCAATTTCTTACGTCTCTTGTCTGTTAGAGACAAAGTCATGGACACTGAATCTATCTGGAAACCTAAAAAGGTTACCCTTGTCTGAGGAATCAAAGAACTTTTTGGTAAATTGATCCTCAAACCATGTCTTTGAAGAAACAACACTAGTTGATTTGTGTGAGATTCTGCAGAACGTAAAGACTGAGCGAGTACCAAGATATCGTCCAAATAAAGAAATACCGCAATACCCCGCTCTCTGATTACAGAGAGTAGGGCACCTAGAACCTTTGAAAAGATTCTTGGAGCTGTCGCTAGGCCAAAAGGAAGAGCAACAAATTGGTAATGCTCGTCTAGAAAAGAGAATCGGAATATGAAGATATGCATCCTGTAAGTCTATTGTGGACATATAATGCCCTTGCTGAACAAAAGGCAAAGTAGGCCTTATAGTCACCATTTTGAAAGTTGGTACTCTTACAGATCGATTCAAAATCTTTAGATCCAAAACTGGTCTGAATTAATTTTCTTTCTTTAGGACAATGAATAGATTTGAATAAAACCCCAGACCCTGTTCCTGAAACGGAATTGGCATGAGTACCCCTGATAATTCCAGGTCTGAAACACACTTCAGGAAAGCCTGAGCCTTTACTGGGTTTGCCGGAATGCATGAGAGAAAAGAAATCTTATCACAGGCGGTCTTACTCTGAATCCTATTCTGTACCCCTGACAGACAATACTCTGAATCCAATGATTTTGGACCGAATTGATCCTAACATCTTTGAAAAATGTTACCAGCTGGGCTGGAATGAGGGCCGCACCTTCATGCGGACTTGGAAGAAGTTTCCTTGGGGGAAGGATTAGGTTTCTGTTCCTTATTTTGTCGAAAGGAACGAAAACTGTTAGAAGCTTTAGATTTACCCTTAGGTCTTTTATCCTGAGGCAAAAAAACTCCCTTTCCCCCAGTGACAGTTGAAATTATTGAATCCAACTGAGAACCAATTAATTTATTACCTTGGAAAGAAAGAGATAGCAATCTGGACTTAGAAGTCATATCAGCATTCCAAGATTTGAGCCACAAAGCTCTTCTAGCTAAAATAGCTAAAGACATAGATTTAACATCAATTTTGATAATATAAAAAATGGCATCACAAATAAAATTATTAGCATGTTGAATCAACTTAATGCTAGACAAATCATGATCCGATACTTGTTGCGCTAAAGTTTCCAACCAAAAAGTTGAAGCAGCTGCAGCATCAGCCAAAGAAATTGCAGGCCTAAGAAGATGACCTGAATATAAATAAGCTTTCCTTAGATAAGATTCAAGTTTCCTCTCTAAAGGATCTTTAAAAGAAGTACTATCTTCCGTAGGAATAGTAGTACGTTTAGCAAGAGTAGAGATAGCCCCATCAACTTTGGGGATCTTTTCCCAAAACTCCAATCTAACTGCTGGCAAAGGATACAATTTTTTAAACCTTGAAGAAGGAATAAAAGAAGTACCAGGCCTATTCCATTCCTTAGAAATCATATCAGAAATAGCATCAGGAACTGGAAAAACCTCTGGAATAACCACAGGAGGTTAATAAACAGAATTTAAACGTTTACTAGTTTTAATATCAAGAGGACTAGTTTCCTCCATGTCACGGATACCAGGCTGCAAGGGTTAAACCCCTACCCCCTATAACCTTCCCCCTGTTGTTATCTAGTCTAGGTGTGAAGTGTTTTTCTGTTAATTGTGCAAGTCATCCATTGTCCTTTTGTAAGTCAGGATGTGATTAGAATCTGTTTAACTAACCATTGTCTGATGTTTGTCTCAATGTATAATATCTGTTTCTATTTGTGTTGTAACTACCCCCATGTGTTGGAAATGTCTAAAAGCTGTGTTTTCTGTGCATCAAACCCCTACCCCCTATAACCTCACCCCTGTTATCTAGTCTAGGTGTAAAGTGTCTGTTATTGTGTGAGTAATTCATTGTCCTTTTGTAAGTCAGGATGTAATTAGCATCTGTTTAACTAACCATTGTCTGATGTTTGTCTCATTGTATAATATTTGTTTCTATTTGTGTAGTAACTACCCCCATGTGTTGGAAATATATAAAAGCTGTGTTTTCTGTGCAATAAAGCAGTTCCTGTTTAACCTGAATGCTAGTCTGCCTAGTTATTTGGGTTGGCACCAGCTAAAATCACTTTCCTGGGCTACATAGCAGCCTGTTCCAGGAAGAGCTACCCAGTCTGGGTAGCTGGAGTCTGCCACAGGGTGGGACCCTGGGTAATGATGCTGTCGGGCATCAGGGGTGGCTACAGGCTGTGGTCACTTGCCAGCTACATAGCTGCAGTTGGCAGTGAGAAAGCAGGACCCGTTTGGCGGAGCTACCCAGTTGGGATAGCCGGGGTATCCGTCACATTGGCTTGGAGCGGTGGGATCTGCTTCTTCCACATGATTCCTGCTGACAGAGAAGGGCCACAGTAGCTGGTAACTATGGAAGCCGAGAACCTAAGGAAAGTACAGGAGGCACTGACCCAGCTGGACGATCCTGGTTCTGAACTGGACCAGCTGAGCTGCAGGAGCATTGTCCGCCGGCAACTATGGAGGGAGAGGCTTCAACAAGAAAAAGGATTGTGATGGAAAGGTCCTCCCCACAGATGAGAGGTACTGGGTCCGGTGGGACTTGCGAGTGCTTTTCCTGGGAGAGCACCCCATGGAGGAATGACTATCGGATCTAGATCGACTGGTCTGAGCAGAGATGTGGGTGGAGGACGGCTACCGGGACCTCCGATGGCTCACTATGCAAGCACGGCCATGGCTGGAGGATTGCTCCCCCACAGAGGGCTTTGGCGGCCCTGGGTTACAATTGGAAAAGTTGACAGAAGACCTAGAATTTGGGAGCGGGGCGAAACTGAGGGCAACGAACATTTACCTCTCCTGAGAGCAGCTGTTGGATCTCTCGGGGGTACCCTGGCTGGTATCCGATATGGTATTGCTTATTGTCCAAGAATGGGAACTGGAAAAGGCATACAAGAGGCTGCTAGACTGAGTTCTGCAGCATGCCACAGTGTCTGCACGGAGCTGTGGTGCAGCACTCTGGGAATCATGGAGGTTGGCCTCAGATGAGTGGCAACCGAGCATAAGAGACGAGCTGCTAGATACAGATCAGCAGCCTGGCCCCGAGCTTATAGACTTGGACAAGGGAACCACCCCAGCAGAAGCGCTGGCAACAGGGCAGAGAACTGCCGGCCTCTGACCAGCACCTGTAACAGCTCCAGGAAACCAGGAAGAGGAGGAAGTCGTCCTCCCTCCCCTTACAGAGAACCCCCTGCAGGGAGAGATGGATGTCAATAACTCTCCCCAGAAACAGAACCCCTTCCCGGGAGAGGAGACAGTCGGTCTCTCTCCCCAGCGGCAGAGCCAGGAGCTGGGAGAGGAGACAGTCAGTCTCTCTCCCCAGGGGCAGAGCCATCCCCTGGGAACGGAGGTAGTCGTCCTCCCTCCCCGTAAGCAGAACCCCTTCCCGGGAGAGGAGACAGTCGGTCTCTCTCCCCAGCGGCAGAGCCAGGAGAGGAGACAGTCAGTCTCTCTCCCCATCGGCAGATCCATCCTTCGGGAGCGGAGGTAGTCGTCCTCCCTCCCCTTACAGAGAAGCCCTTGCAGGGAGAGACGGGTATCGATATCTCTCCCCAGCGGCCGAATCCCTTTCTGGGAGAGGAGACAGTTGGTCTCTCTCCCCAGCAGCAGCACAGTTTCCCATGGAGCGGAGGTAACAGACCTCCCTCCCCAGCGGTAGATCTCCTTCTCAGGATAAGAGAAAGACGGACTCTCCCCTCAGTAGCTTGGCAGGGTCTTTTTCTTGTCCCGGAGTATTTCTCACAGGGGGCAGGCGTTGCATTGGGCAAGGAGGATAAAAGTGTATACAGTTGGTGCCACGTTTGGGCACCCGAGCATTACCTGCCCCACCAAGGAGCAACCTCCCCCTCTGGTCTGGGGTGGGAATACAGCTAGAAAACCGGCACTAGCTTTGTTTGTGGGTGGGTCACAGTCACAGAGAGAGGCAGTGTGGCCATGTAACTTAAGGACACTGGAACTTGTGGGACAGCAATTGTTTTGGAGCCGGCATTAGAAAACTTGTTCGGGATGTTGCCTTATGTGACTATCCCTGCGCTCAGGGCGCAGGGTATAAACGTCAGCAGGAACCCCCCAGGAAGCCCCAAGCTCAGGAGAGATGGGATAACCTCTCCCAGCAACCGAGAAGTGGAGGGCCACCGTCGGACAGCCCCAGGCCGACCCGTTAAGGGTCTAGCCGGGTCTGCCGAGCTGGAGGGGGGGAGATGTCACGGATACCAGGCTGCAAGGGTTAAACCCCTACCCCCTATAACCTTCCCCCTGTTGTTATCTAGTCTAGGTGTGAAGTGTTTTTCTGTTATTGTGTGAGTCATTCATTGTCCTTTTATAAGTCAGGATGTGATTAGCATCTGTTTAACTAACCATTGTCTGATGTTTGTCTCATTGTATATTTGTTTCTATTTGTGTAGTAACTACCCCCATGTGTTGGAAATATATAAAAGCTGTTTTCTGTGCAATAAAGCAGTTCCTGTTTAACCTGAATGCTAGTATGTCTAGTTATTTGGGTTGGCTCCAGCTAAAATCACTTTCCTGGACTACATATGCCTCCGACATATGCCTCAACTGCTATAAATCTCATTCTCACCTACTCTTACTTTCCATCTTAATGCTATTAGCATCAGGCGACATCTCTCCAAATCCTGGGCCCACCCTCATTCCCACCATTACCCAATCACGCACTCCATATAGAAACTTTAATAAAAGCAACACACATAACCTCATTTCCATCCAATGCATCCAACACGCATACACTCCTTTCACCTGCGCACTATGGAACTCTCGCTCTGTCTGCAACAAACTTACAGCCATTCATGACCTGTTTATATCAAATGCTTTCACCCTTTTAGCAATTACAGAAACCTGGCTATCTCCTTCTGACACTTTCCATTGCTGCTCTCACACACGGTGGTCTTCACTTTAGCCATACCCCTAGGCCAGGTGAGAAACGTGGCGGCGGTGTTGGCATCCTGCTCTCCCCCTCCTGCACTTATCAATACCTACCTCCAATCCTATCTCTTTCCTTCTCCTCCTTTGAAGTCCACTGTATTCGCCTCTTCTCCCCCCTCTCCCTCAAAGTGGCAGTCATCTATCGCCCTCCTAGACCAACCTCCCAATTCTTTGACAACTTCGCTGCCTGGCTTCCCCCCTTTTCACTCTTCAAATATACCAACCCTAATTCTTGGGGACTTCAACATTCTCATTGACAACCCATCTGCCCCTGCTGCCTCTAAATTTCTTTCACTCACATCCTCCTTCGGTCTCTCACAATCAACCCTATTCCCGACTCACCGTGATGGACACTCCATCGACCGGGTATTTTCCTACCTCTGCTCTATATCTGAAACCACCTGTCGCCCTTTTCCCATTTCAGACCATCACCTGGTAATCTATAATATTAATGCAACAGCTAAACCCACTTCTCCATCCCGCCCCTGCACCTGTAGAAATACACATGCTGTGGATCCGCTCCAATTTTCAAAAATCATTAAAAATCTCCTCCCTCACACCTCCACTATAACCTGCCCTGATCTCGCTACAGCCCACTATAACAAAACTCTCTCACCTGCATTAGACACACTTGCCCCTCCCCAGCTGTGCAAAACACCACGCCGTCAGTTACAGCCCTGGCATGCTCAGCAAACACGCTATTTGCAAAAATGCTCCCGGTACTGCTGAGCGTGCCTGGAGGAAAACTCACTCTGAACCCGATTTTATACACTATAAGTTTATTCTTCGTTCATACACTTCCACCCTTAACTTAGCCAAGCAAACTTACTTCTCTTCTCTCATATCTACTCTTTCCTCAAACCCTAAACGACTCTTCTCCACCTTTAACTCTCTCCTCTACCCACCTGCTCCACCACCCGCACCAGTCTTTAGTTCTCAAGACCTGGCAGACTACTTTTTAAACAAAACACGTACTATACGAAGCAACATCCCAACACCAACCTGCAATATTCCAACAACAGGCCCAATTACTCCCTCTGCCACCCTCTGTATCTTCCATCCAGCCACTGAGAATGAAGTTTCTTCCTTACTATCTTCCTCACGCCTCACTACCTGCCCACTCGACCCTATCCCTTCCCATCTAATACCCTCCCTATCTTCCACCCTCACTCCTGCTCTTACCCACATCTTCAACCTCTCTCTCTCTACCGGCTCATTCCCATCTTCTTTCAAACACGCAAAAGTCACTCCCATACTCAAAAAACCCTCCTTCGACCCTAATTCTCCTGAAAGCTACCGCCCCATATCAGTGCTTCCACTAACATCAAAACTCCTTGAAAAACTAGTTTACAATCGCCTAACCCACTTCCTGTCCGCCAACTCCTTGCTTGACCCACTGCAATCCGGATTCCGCCCAAAACACTCAACTGAGACTGCCCTTACCAAGGTCACAAACGATCTTCTCTCTGCTAAAAATATTGGCCACTACTCTATACTCATCTTACTTGACCTCTCAGCTGCCTTCGACACAGTTGACCACCCCCTCCTCCTACAGACCCTTAGCTCTTTTGGCCTCTGTGACACTGCTCTTTCCTGGATTCACTCCTATCTTTCTCACAGGTCTTTTTCTGCGTCATTTGCCGGCGACTCCTCCTCTCCTATGCCTCTGTCTGTTGGAGTACCTCAAGGATCTGTTCTGGGTCCTCTACTCTTCTCCATCTATACTTCTTCACTGGGTAAACATCAACAGTTATGGCTTCAAATATCACCTCTATGCTGATGACACCCAGATCTACCTCTCCATCCCTGCTCTCTCTCCCTCTGTCCTCTCTCAGGTCAGCAACTGCTTATCTGGTATTTCTTCCTGAAAGGCCTCTCACCACCTAAAGATTAACATGTCCAAGACTGAGCTCCTTCTTATCCCCCCCTCAAGCTCTACGTCGACTTCTGATTTCTCTATCCCTGTTGACGGCATCACTATTTCCCCATCGCCCCAAGTCCGCTGCCTCGGAGTCGCACTTGACTCAAACCTATCCTTTGCCCCCCCATATCCAATCGCTTTCTACATCCTGCCGCAATCATCTACGCAATATTTCCAAAATTCGTCCTTTTCTGAGCGCTGACACCACAAAGCAAATAATCCACTCCCTTGTTATCTCCCGACTTGACTACTGCAATAACCTACTCGCTGGCCTTCCTCTTTCCCGCCTCTCCCCCCTTCAATCCATCCTAAATGCCTCTGCCAGGCTGATCCACATTTCCCGTCGATCTGTATCTGCTGCACCTCTCTGTGAGTCCCTTCATTGGCTCCCCATTCACAGCAGAATCAAATTCAAAATTCTCACCCTTACATATAAAACTCTCACCAACGCCGCTCCCCTCTACCTATCCTCTCTAATACACAAGTATACTCCAGCCCGTCCACTAAGATCCAACAATGACCTGCTCCTTGCATCCGCAACTATCACCTCCTCTCATGCTAGACTGCAGGACATCTGTCATGCAGCACCTACCCTCTGGAACACTCTTCCACGTGCTGTCAGGCTTTGCCCTAATCTTTCTTCCTTTAAACGTTCCCTGAAGACTTTTCTATTCAGGGAAGCCTACCACCCAACTCAATAATAAATTAATTTCACTTACCTAACATTTTCCTCATCTAACTCTGTATTAACATCTTTCTCAATCTTGCAGTCCTCACCTCCTGTTTCTCAACCTCCTACCCTTCTAGATTGTAAGTTCCCACGGGAATAGGGCCCTCAATCCCTCCTGTATGTGTTTGTAAATTTTGTCCTGTATCTTACAAGTCTTGTATTGTTTTATTTAAATGAATTGTATCCATGGACAGTGCTGCGGAATATGTTGGCGCTTAATAAATAAAGTATAATAATAATAAAATACATAGCAGCCTGTTCCAGGCAGAGAAAGGATCATCAGGCAGAGCTACCCGGTCTGGGTAGCTAGAGTCTGCCACAGGGTGGGAACCCTGGGTACTGATGCTGTAGGGCATCAGGGGTGGCTACAGGCTGTGGTCACTTGCCAGCTACATAGCTGCAGTCGGCAGTGAGGAAGCAGGACCCGTTTGGCGGAACTACACAGTCGGGATAGCCGGGGTATCCGTCACACTCCATATCTAATGTAATCAACACTTATTTTAACAAAGAACGAATATACTGCATTTTAAATAAATAAGAGGATTTGTCAGTGTCAATATCTGAGGCAGGATCTTCTGAATCAGATAGATCCTCATCAGACAAGGATAATTCAGTATGTTGCTGGTCATTTGAAATTTCATCAACCTTATGAGAAGTTTTAAAAGATCTTTTACGTTTATTAGAAGGCGGAATGGCTAACAAAGGCTTCTGAATAGAATCAAAAATAAATTATTTTAAATTTACAGGTATATCTTGTGCATTAGATGCTGAGGGAACAGCAACATGTAATGAACTACTACTGATGGATACATTCTCTGCATATAAAAGTTTATCATGACAACTATTACAAACTACAGCTGGAGGTATAACCTCCACAAGCTTACAACAAATGCATTTAGCTTTGGTAGAACTGTTATCAGGCCGCAGGGTTCCAACAGTGACTTCTGAGACAGGATCAGATTGAGACATCTTGCAAATGTAAGAGAAAAAAACATATAAAGCAAAATTATCAATTTCCTTATATGGCAGTTTCAGGAATGGGAAAAAATGCAAATAGCATAGCCCTCTGACATAGAAAAAAGGCAGGAGGCAAATAGGAATGGGGTCTTAACCCCTTAATGACCACAGCACTTTTCCATTTTCTGTCCGTTTGGGACCAAGGCTATTTTTACATTTTTGCGGTGTTTGTGTTTAGCTGTAATTTTCCTCTTACTCATTTACTGTACTCACACATATTATATACCGTTTTTCTCGCCATTAAATGGACTTTCTAAAGATACCATTATTTTCATCATATCTTATAATTTACTATAAAAAAAATTATAAAATATGAGGAAAAAATTGAAAAAAAACCCACACTTTTTCTAACTATGACCCCCAAAATCTGTTACACATCTACAACCACCAAAAAACACCCGTGCTAAATAGTTTCTAAATTTTGTCCTGAGTTTAGAAATACCCAATGTTTACATGTTCTTTGCTTTTTTTTGTAAGTTATAGGGCCATAAATACAAGTAGCACTTTGCTATTTCCAAACCATTATTTTTCAAAATTAGCGCTAGTTACATTAGAACACTAATATCTTTCAGGAATCTCTGAATATCCATTGACATGTATATATTTTTTTTTAGTAGACATCCCAAAGTATTCATCTAGGCCCATTTTGGTATATTTCATGCCACCATTTCACCGCCAAATGCGATTAAATACAAAAAATCGTTCACTTTTTTACTAATTTTTTCACAAACTTTTGGTTTCTCACTGAAATTATTTACAAACAGCTTGTGCAATTATGGCTTAAATGGTTGTAAATTCTTCTCTGGGATCCCCTTTGTTCAGAAATAGCAGTCATATATGGCTTTGGCGTTGCTTTTTAGTAATTAGAAGGCTGCTAAATGCCACTGCGCACTACACGTGTATTATGCCCAGCAGTGAAGGGGTTAATTATGGAGCATGTAGGGAGCTTTTAGGAATAATTTTAGCTTTAGTGTAGTAGACAACCCCAAGTATTGATCTAGGCCAATTTTGGTATATTTCATGCCACCATTTCACCGCCAAATGCGATCAAATTAAAAAAAAACGTTACATTTTTCAAAATTTTAGGTTTCTCACTGAAATCATTTACAAACAGCTTGTGCAATTATGGCACAAATGGTTGTAAATGCTTCTCTGGGATCCCCTTTGTTCAGAAATAGCAGACATATATGGCTTTGGCGTTGCTTTTTGGTAATTAGAAGGCCGCCAAATGCTGCTGCATTTCACACGTGTATTATGGCTAGCAGTGAAGGGGTTAATTATGTAGCTTGTAGGGAGCTTGCAGGGTTAATTTTAGCTTTAGTGTAGAGCTCAGCCTCCCACCTGAAACATGAGACCCCCTGATCCCTCCCAAACAGCTCTCTTCCCTCCCCCACCCCACAATTGTCCCCGCCATCTTAAGTACTGGCAGAAACTCTGCCAGTACTAAAATAAAAGCTATATTTGGGCTTTTATTGTGTTTTTTTAAGCATATTTACATATGCTGCTTTGTAGGATCCCCCCTTAGCCCCCAGCCTCACTGATCCCCCACCAAACAGCTCTCTAACCCTCCCCCTCTGCCTTAATGGGCACCATCTTGGGTACTGGCAGCTGTCTGCCAGTACCCAGTTTAGTAAAAAAATGTGCCTTTTTTAAAAAAAAAAAAATGCCCTTTTCTGTAGTGTAGCTTCCCCCCCCCCCCAAGATCAACCCCCCACCCCTTCCAGATCCCTTAGCTGTTTATTTACAGCTTTCAAAACTTTTTATTTTTTTACTTTTGACAGTTTATTTTTCTGTAGTGTAGCGGTTCGCTCCCGCCCCGTGCATGCACCCGCCCTCCGCCCCCGTGCGCGCTCCCGCCAGTCCCTGATCCCGCCCCCCTCCACATCGATGGCCGCCCACTCGCCTCCAAGACTTGCTCCCACCCACCAATGATACCGGCCACCGATGTCCGGTGCAGAGAGGTTCTCTCTGCATCGGATAGCCAAGGGGGGTTATTGCAGGATGCCTCGATATCGAGGCATCACTGCAATAACCGGAAAGCAGCTGGAAGCGAGCAGGATCGCTTCCAGCTGCTTTCCAGACCAAGGACGTACGCCACACGTCCTCGGTCATTAACTGTATTTTTTTTGAGGACGTGTGGCGTACGTCCTTGGTCATTAAGGGGTTAAATAATGAAAATATTTGGTGCCAAATATGACGCACAACAAACAGTAAAATATTTTTTGGTGTCAAAAACGGCAGGAAAAGACACACTTGCGTCCCAGATGGCGCAACCTTGTGAAGGACTCAACGTCGACTAAGACGCCGGAAATTACAAATTTTGCGTCAATGAACGTAACTTCGCGCCAAAAAAATCTTGCGCCAAAAATGACGCAATATACTTTGGTATTTTGCACCCTCGCGAGCCTAATTCTGCCGGTGAATTTAAAAAAAAAATATAGTCAATTGAAAAAGATACTATACCCCAGGTAAGAAAAGGAAATTTATCCTTACCTGATAAATTGATTTCTTCTATGATACGAGTCCACGGATTCATCCTTTACTTGTGGGATATTATCCTCCTGCTAACAGGAAGTGGCAAAGAGCACCAAAGCAGAGCTGTCTATATAGCTCCTCCCTTGACTCCACCCCCCAGTCATTCGACCGAAGGAATAGGAAGAAAAAGGAGAAACTAAAAGGTGCAGAGGTGACTGAAGTTTTAAACCAAAAAAATATAATCTGTCTTAAATTGACAGGGCGGGCCGTGGACTCGTATCATAGAAGAAATCAATCAGGTAAGCATAAATTTCCTTTTCTTCTATAAGATACGACGAGTCCACGGATTCATCCTTTACTTGTGGGATACAATACCAAAGCTACAGGACACGGATGAACGGGTGGGACAAGACAGATACCTAAACAGAAGGTGCCACTGCTTGAAGAACTGTTCTCCCAAAAATAGCCTCAGAAGCCTCAGAAGAAGCAAAAGTATAAAATTTGTAAAATTTGGAAAAGGTATGAAGGGAAGACCAAGTCGCAGCCTTACAAATCTGTTCAACAGAAGCATCGTTTTTAAAAGCCCATGTGGAAGCCACCGCTCTAGTAGAATGAGCTGTAATTTTTCAGGAGGCTGCTGTCCAGCAGTCTCGTATGTCAAACGGATGATGCTTTTCAGCCAAAGAGAAAGAGAGGTAGCCGTAGCTTTTTGACCTCTACGCTTTCCAGAATAGACAACAAACAGAGAAGTTTGACGAAAATCCTTGGTCGCTTGCAAGTAAAACTTCAAGGCACGAACCACGTCCAAGTTATGTAACAGACGCTTCTTCTTAGAAGAAGGGTTAGGACACAGAGAAGGAACAACAATTTCCTGATTAATATTCTTATTTGAAACAACCTTAGGAAGGAAACCACCTTATCAGAATGGAATATAAGATAAGGCGAGTCGCATTGTAACACAGATAGCTCAGAAACTCTTCGAGCAGAAGAGATAGCAACTAAAAAAAGAACTTTCCAAGATAGAAGTTTAATATCTATGGAATGCATGGGTTCAAACGGAACCCCTTGAAGAACATTAAGAACTAAATTCAAACTCCATGGCGGCGCAACAGGTTTAAACACAGGCTTAATTCTAACCAAAGCCTGACAAAACGACTGAACGTCTGGGACATCTGCCAGACGCTTGTGTAGTAAGATTGACAAAGCAGAAATCTGTCCCTTTAAGGAACTAGCCGATAACCCCTTCTCCAATCCTTCTTGGAGAAAGGACAAAATCCTAGGAATCCTGATCTTACTCCATGAGTAGCCTTTGGATTCACACCAATAAAGATATTTACGCCATATCTTATGATACATTTTCCTAGTGACAGGCTTCCGAGCCTGAACCAAGGTATCAGTGACCGACTCAGAGAATCCCCGCTTAGATAGAATCAAGTGTTCAATCTCCAGGCAGTCAGATGCAGAGAAATTAGATTTGGATGTTGGAACAGACCCTGAATGAGAAGGTCCTGTCTCAGTGGCAGTTTCCACGGTGGCAGAGATGACATTTCCACCAGGTCTGCATACCAAATCCTGCGTGGCCACGCAGGCGCTATCAATATTACCGAAGCCCTCTCCTGTTAGATTCTTGCAATCAGACGAGGTAGAAGAAAAAAAGGAGGAAACACACAAGCCAGGTTGAACTACCACGGTACTGCTAGAGCATCAGTACAGCTTGAGGATCCCTTGATCTGGACCCGTAACAAGGAAGTTTGGCATTCTGACGAGATGCCATCTGATCCAATTCCGGTGTGCCGCATTGATGAATCAATTTCGCAAACACCTCCGGATGGAGTTCCCACTCCCCCGGGTGAAAAGTCTGATGACTTAGAAAATCCGCTTCCCAGTTCTCCACTCCTGGGATATATATTGCTGATAGATGGCAAGAGTAAGTTCTCTGCCCATTGAATTATTTTGGAAACCTCTATCAACGCTAGAGAACTCTTTGTTCCCCCTTGATGATTGATATATGCTACAGTCGTGATATTGTCCGAATGGAATCTTATGAATTTGGCCGAAGCCAGCTGAGGCCACGCTTGAAGCACGTTGAATATCGCTCTCAGTTCCAGAATATTTATTGGTAGTAAGGACGACTCCTGAGTCCACACACCCTGAGCCTTAAGGGAATTCCAGACTGCACCCCAGCCCAAGAGGCTGGCGTCCGTCGTCACAAGGACCCATGCTGGCCTGCGGAAGCACATTCCCTGGGACAGATGATCCTGTGACAACCACCAAAGAAGAGAGTCTCTGGTCTCTAGATCCAGATTTATCCGTGGAGATAAATCCGCATAATCCCAATTCCACTGTCTGAGCATGCACAGCTGCAGTGGTCTGAGATGTAAGCGAGCAAACGGAACTATGTCCATTGCCGCTACCATTAGTCCAATTACACTGAGCCACTGATGGCCGAGGAATGGAATGAAGAGTTCGGCAAGTGGTTAAGATCTTTGATTTTCTGATCGCCGTCAGAAAAATCTTCATGTCTACCAAGTCTATCAGAGTTCCTAGGAATGGAACTCTTGTCAGAGGAACAAGTGAACTCTTTTTTATGTTCACCTTCCACCCGTGAGCTCTTAGAAAAGCCAACATGATGTCGGTGTGAGATTTGGCTAGATGGTAAGTTGACGCCTGAATCAAAATATTTTCCAGATAGGGCGCCACTGCTATGCCTCACGACCTTAAAACCGCCAGAAGGGACCCTAGCACCTTTGAGAAAATTCTGGGAGCTGTGGCCAACCCGAAAGGAAGGGCCACAAACTGGTAATGCTTGTCCAGGAAGGCGAACCTGAGGAACTCGTGATGATCTTTGTGGATAGGAATGTGAACATACGCATCCTTCAAATCCACGGTGGTCATATATTGACCCTCCTGGATCATTTTTGAGAAATTTGTTTAGAGTTTTGAGATCTAAAATCGGTCTGAAGGTTCCCTCTATTTTGGGAACCATGAACAGATTGGAGTAAAACCCCTGCCCCTGTTCTACTTTTGGAACTGGGCAGATTACACCCATGGTATATAGGTCTTCTACACAGCGTAAAGAACGCCTCTCTTTTTGTCTGGTTTACAGACAAACGTGAAAGATTAAATCTCCTCCTTGGGAGAGAATCTTTGAATTCTAGACGATACCCCTGGGTCACAATTTCTAATGCCCAGGAATCCTGAACGTCTCTTGCCTGAGCGAAGAGAGAATGTCTGCCCCCTACTAGATCCGGTCCCGGATCGGGGTCTGCCCCTTCATGCTGTCTTGGTAGCAGCAGCAGCGGGCTTCTTGGCCTGTTTACCTTTATTCCAGGTCTGGTTAGGTCTCCAGACTGACTTGGATTGAGCAAAGTTCCCCTCCTGCTTGGAGGCGGATGAGGAAGTAGAGGGACCGCCTTTAAAGTTTTGAAAGGAATGAAAATTATTCTGTTTGTTCCTCATGTTAACTGTCTTGTCCTGAGGAAGGGCATGACCTTTACCTCCAGTAATGTCAGAAATGATTTCCTTAAGTTCAGGCCCGAATAGGGTCTTACCCTTAAAGGGAATAGCTAAAAGCTTGGATTTAGATGACACATCAGCAGACCATGACTTAAGCCATAACGCTCTACGTGTTAAAAGCCTGCATTCTTAGCCGCTAATTTAGCCATTTGGAAAGTGGCATCTGTAATAAAAGAATTTGCTAGCTTGAGAGCCTTAATTCTATCCAAAATATAATCTAATGGGGTCTCAACCTTAAGAAACTCCTCTGGAGCCTCAAACCAAAAAGCTGCTGCAGTAGTTACTGGAACAATGCATGCTATAGGTTGCAGAAAAAAACCCTAATGAACAAACAACTTCTTTAGAAGCCCTTCTAATTTTTTATCCATAGGATCTTTGAAAGCACAACTGTCCTCAATAGGTATAGTTGTACACTTATCCAGGGTAGAAATAGCTCCCTCCACCTTAGGGACCGTCTGCCACGAGTCCCGAATGGTGTCAGATATGGGAAACATTTTGTTAAAAGTAGGAGGGGGAGAGAACGGAATGTCTGGTCTATCCCATTCCTTGAGATTCTTCTAGGGACTGGAAAGACATTAGTGTAAGTAGGGACCTCTATATATTTATCCATTTTACACAGTTTCTCTGCCGGGATGACAATAGGGTCACAATCATCCAGAGTCGCTAAAACCTCCCTGAGTAACAAGCGGAGGTGTTCAAGCTTAAACTTAAAGGCCATCATATCCGAGTCTGTTTGAGGGAACATCTTTCCTGAATCAGAAAGCTCTCCCTCAGACAGCAATTCCCCCACCCCCAAATCAGAACACTGAGGGTACATCGGAGATGGCCAAAAAAGCATCAGAGGGCTCAGCATTTACTCTAATACCAGACCTACTGCGCTTACCCTGTAAACCAGGAAGTTTAGATAATACCTCTGTAAGGGTAGTAGACATAACTGCAGCCATATCTTGCAGGGTGAAAGAATTAGACGCACTAGAAGTACTTGGCGTCGCTTGGGCGGGCGTTAAAGGTTGTGACACTTGAGGAGAAGTAGATGGCATAACCTGATTCTCTTCTGACTGAGAATCATCCTGAGACATACTTTTATCACCTAAAATATGTTCTTTGCAAAGTAAGGCCCTTTCAGTACATGAGGGACACATTTTAAGTGGGGGTTCCACAATGGCTTCTAAACACATAGAACATTGGCTTTCCTCAATGTCAGACATGTTAAAACAGGCTAGTAATGACCACAAACAGGCTTGAAAACACTTTATTAAGTGAAAAAATAACAATCTGAAAAAACGGTACTGCGCCTTTAAGAGAAAAAAAGCATACAATTTTCCAAAACTGCTTAAAAACTATAAAATTATCTCAATTTTATGATAAATGTATCCCAACTTGTCAGCCAAGATTGCCCCACAAGGAAAAGAATACTTAAACCTTAAGAACAAGAAACGTTGTACCAAAAACGTTATAGTGAAACAAAAACACCCCCTGCACCTCGTCACAGCCCTGCTGTGGCGCCTACCTACCGTCAGGGGTCTGCAAAATCGGATTAACCCTTCGATTAGGCCCAAACTTTCCTGAAACGTCCACCGGAGTTGGAGCTTGCATGGGAAAAACTGCGCAACTGAGGCGCGAAAATAGGACCCGCCCATCTAACTCGACGTCTCACAGCCTTAATAATAACCGCACCAGAGCGGTCTAAAACCTAGCCATGTGGGTTCATGTTCATATACCCATCTAAGTGAAGCCATGTGCACCCTCCATTGTTAAAATAAAGTCAAAACGTTTGCCACAAAAAACGTTATCTTTAACTCCCAACATAGAAACGTTTGCCCACAAACATCATGTCATCAGTGTCAACCATTTTTTATAGCCCAACATACAGGTCCAGTAATACCCCTCTCTATACATTAGGATTACTGCTTACCCTTTCCCTCATGGGGATACTGTCAGCCAATTCTGAAATAACAGTCTCTCCAGAAAAAAATGACTAAACATACCTCTATGCTTGTAGCATGAAAAACGTTCCTCACACTGAAGTTTCTTAAGTAGTCCTCAGCCATTCTGTGGGAACTACTCTGGATCTTAGTAACAACTGCTAAGATCATCAGTCTCCAGGCAGAAGTCTTCATCCATCTGCTGCCTGGGAAAAAATAGCACTCACCGGTACCATTTAAAATAAAAAAAGTCTTGCTTGAAGAAAATAAAAACTAACATTTTATCACCTCTTTCACTTTACCCTTCCTATTACTTAGAGTAGGCAAAGAGAATGACTGGGGGGTGGAGTCAAGGGAGGAGCTATATAGACAGCTCTGCTGTGGTGCTCTTTGCCACTTCCTGTTAGCAGGAGGATAATATCCCACAAGTAAAGGATGAATCCGTGGACTCGTCGTATCTTATAGAAGAAATAAATTTTTCCTAAAAAAATGCATTCTCCAGATATGAAACTGACAGTCTGCAAAAGGAAATATACTGAAACCTGAATCATGGCAAATATAAGTACAATACATATATTTAGAACTTTATATAAATACATAAAGTGCCAAACCATAGCTGAGAGTGTCTTAAGTAATGAAAACATACTTACCAAGAGACACCCATCCACATATAGCAGATAACCGTTTCAGTACTGGTTTGGCTATCAGTAGAGGTAATGGAATATGAGAGTAGATCGTCGATCTGAAAAGGGAGGTAGGAAATGAATCTCTATGACCGATAACAGAGAACCTATAAAATAGATCCCAGTGAGGAAAACCATTGCATTTAATAGGTGATACTCCCTTCACATCCCTCTGACATTCGCTGTACTCTGAGAGGAACCGGGCTTCAAAATGCTGAAAAGCGCATATCAACGTAGAAATCTTAGCACAAACTTACTTCACCACCTCCATAGGAGGCAAAGTTTGTAAAACTGAATTGTGGGTGTGGTGAGGAGTGTATTTATAGGCATTTTGAGGTTTGGGAAACTTTGCCCCTCCTGGTAGGATTGTATATCCCATAAGTCACTAGTTCATGGACTCTTGCCAATTAAATGAAAGAAATGATCCTTGTGGATAGGAAAATGAGGTAAGTGTCCTTCAGGTCGATGGTGGTCAAGTACTGACCATCCTGCACTAAAGGGAGAGGAGAGTGAATAGTCTCCATTTTGAAGGACGGAACCCTGAGAAATTTGTTGAGGCACTCTTTCTTGGGAACCACAAATAGGTTGGAATAGAATCCTCGACCCTGTTCTGCCAGAGGAACAGGAACGATCACTCCTAGAGAAGAGAGATCCCTGACACAATTTAAAAATGCCTCTCTATCTGGTTTGCTGATAATCTTGATAGGAGAAATCTGCCTCTGGGAGGACAAGATTTGAAACCTATTTTGTATCCCTGAGAGACCACCTCCACCGCCCAAGGATCGGGAACATCGTGAATATAGGCCTCTTGGAAAAAAAAACCCCGAAAGTCTGCCACCAACTTGATCTATACTCTGATCGGGAGCGAGCACTTCACAATGACTTGTTTTCGGAGGAAGGCTTCTTGGACTGCTTGCTCTTACTACAAGGTTGGTAAGATCTCCAGGAGGGCTTGGTCTGTTCAGACTTGGAAAAAGAAGAGGATTTTTGTCCCTTGAAGTTGCTACAGGACCAAAAATGATAAATCTGGCCCATTAGGTCTAACCTTCTTATCCTGGGGCAGAAAGGCTCCCTTTTCACCCGTGACCGTGGAAATGTCAGCCAGACCAGGACCAAATAAGGTCTTCCCTTTAAAAGGAAGAGACTTGGAAACCATGTCTGCCAACCAAGACTTTAGTCACAAAGCTCTGTGAGATTGAGTGCAAAGACCTCTTGTCTTGCCATTCTAACGTACTACCTGCATACTGGCGTCACAAATAAAAGGTATTAGCCAGTTTCAAAGCCTTGATCCTGTCTTGGATCTCTTCCACAGTAGTCTCCAACAAAATTAGATCAGATAAAGAGTCACACCAATATGAGGCCGCGCCTGCGACCGCTGCCATACTTGCAACTGGCCGTCATAACTGCCCTTGGTGAAGAACATTTTTTATTAAATTCCCTTCCAGTTTCCTGTCCATAGGATATTTGAAAGAGGTACTATCCTCAAGAGGAATCATAGTTCTTTTGGCTAATGTAGATATAGCCCCATCCACCTTTGAATCAGTATGCCAAAGTTCCCGCACAGAGTCTGCAACAGGAAACATCTTAAAAACAGGAGATGGGGTAAAAAGAACACCCGGTTTATCCAATTGCTGAGAAATAACAACATTTATGCTTACCCAATGAATTTCTTTCCGAATATGGGGAGTCCACAACGTCATTCCAATTAGTAGTGGGAATATCACTCCTGGCCAGCAGAAGGCGGCAAAGGGTACCACAGCAAAGCTGTTAAGTGTCACTCTCCTACCCATAATCCCCAGTCATTCGACCGAAGGGAAATGGAAAAAGGAATAACAAACGTGTAAAGGTGCCTGAGGTTTAGTCATAAAAATACTGTCTAATCTTAAAGGTGGGGTCGTGAACGCTCCATATCTGGAAAGAAAGAAATTTATCAGGTAAACATAAATTGTTTTCTTTCCTACGATATGGAGAGTCCACGACATCATTCCAATTACTAGTGGGAACCAATACCAAAGCTAGAGGACACGGAATGAATAGGGAGGGAGAACAAGTCAGGTAGACCTAAATAGAAGGCACCACCGCTTGAAGAACCTTTCTCCAAACAGAGGCCTCAGCCGAGGCAAAAGTATCAAATTTGGAAAAAGTATGCAGAGAAGACCAAGTTGCAGCCTTGCAATTCTGTTCCATAGAAGCTTCATTTTTGAAAGCCCAAGAAGAGGAGACAGCCCTAGTGGAATGAGCCGTGATTCTCTCAGGAGGCTGCTGACCAGCAGTCTCATAAACAAAACAAATTTTACTACTCAACCAGAGGGAAAGAGAAGTAGCAGTGGCCTTCAGACCCTTACACCTTCCTGAAAAAAAAAAAAAAGGGCATAAGATTGGCAAAAATCATTAGTCGTCTGTAGGTAGAATTTAAGGGCACGCACAACATCCAAGTTATGCAACAGACGTTCCTTATGAGACGACGGTTGATGTAAGCCACCGAGGTGATATTGTCTGATTGGAATCAGATAAACTGGGACGGGGCAAAGCCTTCAGAGCATTGAAGATTGCTCGAAATTCTAGAATGTTGATCAGAAGAGAGCTCTCCTCCCGAGACCAAAGGCACTGAAACTTCTTGACTCCCCATCCTGAGAGACTCGCATCTGTAGTCACAATCTCCCAGGATGGTCTTAAAAGGTTATCCTTTGGTACAGGTGATCTGGACAGAGCCACCAAGAGTGTGATTCTCTCGACCGGTTGTCCAGAGATCTGTTGAGACAGATCCGAATGATTGCCGTTCCACTGTCTTAGCATGCACAGCTGTAACGGTCTGAGACGGAACCTGACAAAAGGAATTATCTCCATGCTGGACACCATGAGACCAATCACCTCCATACACTGTGCCACAGAGGGCCTTGAGGAGGTCCGGAGGGCAAGTCTCTAATCTGAAAGAAATATCTTCACGACTATTGAGTCTATTATAGTGCCCAGGAATTCCACCCTGGTGCTTGGGATAAGAGAACTCTTTTCTAAGTTTATCTTCCATCCATGGGATCAAAAGAAGAGAGAGAAGAGATTCCAAATGTTCTTCCGCTAGACAAAAGGATGGTGCTTGTACCACAATATCGTCCAAGTAAGGTGCTACTGCAATGCCCTAGGTTCTGGCCATGGCTAAGAGCCCCCAAAATCTTTATGAAAATTCTTGGGGCAGTAGCTAGGCCAAACGGAAGAGTAATAAACTGGAAGTGCTGGTCCAGGAAGTAAACCTCAGGAACTGAAAGTGTTCCCTGTGAATTGGGACATGAAGGTAAGCATCCATCAGATCTATAGTGGTCATGAACTGTCCCTTCTGAACTAAGGGAAGGATAGACCTTATCGTCTCCATCTTGAACGAGGGGACGTTCAGAAACTTGTTTAAGCACTTTAGGTCCAGAATCGGACGGAAAGTTCCTTCCTTCTTTATGACCACGAAAAGGTTTAAGTAGTATCCCAAGCCTCGTTCCTCTATGGGAACCGGGACAATGACTCCTAAGGAGCACAGATCCTGAACGCACCCCAGAAAGGTATCCCTCTTTTCTGGTTTTGATAACCGATTTGAGAGAAGGAATCTGCCCTTGGGTGAAAGAGACTTCAACCCAATTCTGTAACCCTGAGCAATGACCTCCAGGACCCTGCACATGCCTGAACCAAGCTTCTGAAAAGAGCAAAGTTTGCCCCCTACCTTACCCAAAGACCGACCTAGGGCAACCCCTTCATGCTGATTTAGTCTCAGTGGGCTTCTTGCTCTGCTTGGACATATTCCAGGACTGAGCCAGCTACCAAGTCTTAGGTTGCTCGGTCTTAGCTGAGGATTGCAGGCGCTGGGATTTATCAGAAAGAAAATTATTAGATTGTTCCTTAGATCTGTTCTTTTTATCTTGCGGTAGGAAGGCCCCTATGCCCCCTGTAACTGTGGAAATAAAGGAGTACAGGCCTGGACCAAACAAAATCTTACCCTTGAATGGAAGGGAAAGGAGTCTGGACTTGGAAGTCAAGTCCGCAGACCAGGACTTCAGCCACAGAGCACGGCAGGCCTGAACAAAAAACCCAGCAGTTTTAGCATTTAAACTAATAATTTGCATATTCGCATCACAAATAAAAGAATTAGAGACCCTTAAAGCCTTAATTCTATCAAGAATAATATCGAGGGGACCTTCCACCTCCATCAATTCCGATAAGGAGTCACACCAGTAGGTAGCCGCTTCCGCAACCGTGGCAATTACCGCTGCTGGCTAAAATATCCCGAATGTTGAAACATCTTTCTTAAGAGAGTTTCCATCTTTTTATCCATGGGCTCAGAACGACGAGCTATCCTCCAGTGGGATAGAAGTGCGTTTTGCAAGCGTGGAGACGGCGCCATCCACCTTAGGGATGGAACCCGACAACTCCAATTGAGAGTCTGGGACCGGGAACAGTTTCTTAAAAGGCAGACGAAGGGGTGAAGGAAGAACCAATACTCTCCCATTCGTTCTTAATGTTTGCCATCTTTAAAGGAACAGGGAAAGTCTAAGGAACAACCCTGTACTCGTAAACTCTATCCAGTTTAGGAATTAAAGGTTCTTCAGGCAGTTTGGCCTCTAGAACCTCTAAGGTATCCAGAACGTCCTTTAAAAGAAAGCGCAAGTGCTCCATCCTAAATCTAAAATCTGGTTCCTCCGCAATCGGAGGCTTAAAGGCAGCCGATTCAGACTCAGAAAGCTCACACTCTGAAGTATCAGAAAGAACTTCATCATCAGATAACCATCTATCAGCTATAGCCAATAAACTAGATAATGACCCCTGGGAAGGATAGCAATATTTGACCTTTCGCTTGCGCTTAGCAGGGTGATGTAAAGGACCAATGGCCGCAGACACCGCCGTTTGTAACTGTGCAGTAAAGTCTGGAGGTAAAAGGCCTCCTCCAGATGGAGGATCAGGTGTGCTATGGGAAACTGCATGTGTATTAGGAGATGAAAGCAGGGTACGGGGAACCCTCAAAGGTGGAAGGATCAGTGGTGTCAAACATGTTAACCTTTTTTTGACATAATCAATTTTTCAAGGCATGTGGAACATAATTGAGAGAGCGGATATAACAATATTAACAGGCATTAGTCTTAGGTATAGAGGGAATACCCTCTAAAACGTCAGAGTCCTCCATAGCTATGGGCTATGTCCTAATATAAAGTGTGAGTGACAGCGCTAAAAAGCACAGGTCAGAATAACAACAAACGTTATATAAAAACAGCACCTGTATACCCCCAATGGCTGGGGCACTCACCACCTCCTATGACCCATGCACAAAGAGTAAACCACTTCTCTCCGATAACCAGCACGGTCAGAGAATAGGAAGTGAAACAACGACCACACTCGGTCACATGGAGCACAACCTAGGACCACCTCCGCTAAGGAAAAGCACACCGAACTGTAAAGTCACGCAATTCTAAAGAGAAAGTAACCTGTATGGTCCAACAACAGCCTATGAGCCTCAGAAAACATCACACAATGCAGTATAAATCAAATAAAAATTTATGAGATTAATCCCCACTGTTCAATAATCCCCCCCCCCAGGAGATATTAACCCTTTATTCCATACAGATAAAAGGAGCCACACTGTGACCCTGTCTTCTAATGTTATCATTTGTGTAAAAAATGAAACAATCTTACCGGAATCTATGCTGTGGAACAGAAACACAGCCTCTCAAGTGTGACAGTCTTGTAGCATCGCTCCTGACATGGACTTGAGTGATGAAAGCAGGCAGTGAAACTGGTCAACACTGATTGCTTAAGGAGCTGTTAATATGAGTCTGGATGGTTTCGCAGAAAGACTCTCCCTGCATCTCCAGACCCTAACTTTAGTCAATGCTCTCACTAAGAGGCTGACAAGACTACTTAAAACTCCAGTCCCATTTCAAAGGGTAGATACCCTTCATAAGGAACTACTCCGTATCTTCTGACACTTCTCTGCCAACCTACTGTGACGAAAGGCAAAGAATGACTGGGATATGAGGGAAGTGGGGGAGGTATTTAAGCCTTTGGCTGGGGTTTCTTTGCCTCCTCCTGGTGGCCAGGTTCTGTATTCCCACAAGTAAGGAATGAAGCCGTGGATTCTCCTCATATTAAGAAGGAAATAGAGGTATCGTTATCCCCTTCCATAATAAAAAAACAAACAATTTATATAAGAATTTACTTGATAAATTCATTTCTTTCATATTGGCAAGAGTCCATGATCTAGTGACGTATGGGATATACAATCCTACCAGGAGGGGCAAAGTTTCCCAAACCTCAAAATGCCTATAAATACACCCCTCACCACACCCACAATTCAGTTTAACGAATAACCAAGTAGTGGGGTGATAAAGAAAGGAGTAAAAAGCATCAACAAAGGAATTTGGAAATAATTGTGCTTTATACAAAAAAATCATAACCACCATAAAAAAGGGTGGGCCTCATGGACTCTTGCCAATATGAAAGAAATGAATTTAGCAGGTAAATTCTTACATAAATTATGTTTTCTTTCATGTAATTGGCAAGAGTCCATGAGATAGTGACGTATGGGATATCAATACCCAAGATGTGGAACTCCACACAAGAGTCACTAGAGAGGGAGGGATAAAAAACAAACAGCCATAATCCGCTGAAAAAATAATCCACAACCCAAATATAAGTTTATTCTTTAAATGACAAGAAAAACTTAAAACATCAGCAGAAGAATCAAACTGAAACAGCTGCCTGAAGAACTTTTCTACCAAAAATTGCATCTGAAGAAGCAAATACATCAAAATGGTAGAATTTAGTAAATGTATGTAAAGAAGACCAAGTTGCTGCTCTGCAAATTTGATCCACTGAAACTTCATTCTTAAAAGCCCACGAAGTGGAGACTGATCTAGTAGAATGAGCTGTAATTATCTGAGGCGGGGCCTGACCCAACTCTAAATAGGCTTGGTGAATTAAAAGCTTTAACCAAGAAGCCAAGGAAATAGCAGAAGCCTTCTGACCTTTCCTAGGACCAAAAAATATAACAAATAGACTAGAAGTCTTCCTGAAATCTTTAGTAGCTTCAACATAATATTTCAAAGCTCTTACAACATCCAAAGAATGTAAGGATCTTTCCAAAGAATTCTTAGGATTAGGACACAAAGAAGGGACAACAATTTCTCTACTAATGTTGTTAGAATTCACAACTTTAGGTAAAAATTTAAATGAAGTCCGCAAAACCACCTTATCCTGATGAAACATCAGAAAAGGAGATTCACAGGAAAGAGCAGATAGCTCAGAAACTCTTCTAGCAGAAGAGATGGCCAAAAGGAACAATACTTTCCAAGAAAGTAATTTAATGTCCAAAGAATGCATAGGCTCAAATGGAGGAGCCTGTCATACCCTCAAAAACAAATTAAGACTCCAATGAGGAGAACTTGATTTAATGACAGGCTTAATGCGAACTAAAGCCTGAACAAAACAGTGAATATCAGGAAGTTTAGCAATCTTTCTGTGAAATAAGACAGAAAGAGCAGAGATTTGTCCCTTCAACAAACTTGCAGACAAACCCTTATCCAAACCATCCTGAAGAAACTGTAAAATTCTAGGAATTCTAAAAGAATGCCAAGAGAATTTATGAGAAGAACACCATGAAATGTAAGTCTTCCAAACTCGATAATAAATATTTCTAGAGACAGATTTACGAGCTTGTAATATAGTAATAATCACTGAGTCAGAGAAACCTCTATGACTTAGCACTAAGCGTTTAATTTCCATACCTTCAAATTTAATGATTTGAGATCCTGATGGAAAAACGGACCTTGAGACAGTAGGTCCGGCCTTAACGGAAGTGGCCAAGGTTGGCAACTGGACATCCGAACAAAATCCGCATACCAAAACCTGTGAGGCCAGGCTGGGGCCACCAGCAACACAAACAATTGTTCCATGATGATTTTGGAGATCACTCTCAGAAGAAGAACTAGAGGCGGGAAAATATAAGCAGGTTGATAACACCAAGGAAGTGTTAGCGCATCCACTGCTTCCGCCTGAACATCCCTGGAACTGGACAGGTATCTGGGAAGTTTTTTGTTTAAATGAGAGGCCATCAGATCTATCTCTGGAAGTCCCCACATCTGAACAATCTGAGAAAACGCATCTGGATGGAGGGACCACTCCCCCGGATGTAAACTCTGACGGCTGAGAAAATCCGCCTCCCAATTGTCTACACTTGGGATATGCAATGCAGAGATTAGACAGGAGCTGGATTCCGCCCAAGCAAGTATCTGAGATACTTCTTTCATAGCTTGGGGACTAAGAGTCCCACCCTGATGATTGACATATGCCACAGTTGTGATATTGTCTGTCTGAAAACAAATGAACGGCTCTCTCTTCAACAGAGGCCAAAACTGAAGAGCTCTGAAAATTGCACGGAGTTCTAAAATATTGATTGGTAATCTCGCCTCTTGAGATTTCCAAACCCCTTGTGCTGTCAGAGATCCCCAAATAGCTCCCCAACCTGAAAGACTTGCATCTGTAGTGATCACAGTCCAGGTTGGCTGAACAAAAGAAGCCCCTTGAACTAAACGCTGGTGATTTAACCACCACGTCAGAGAGTGTCGAACATTGGGATTTAAGGATATTAATTGTGATATATTTGTATAATCCTTGCACCATTGATTCAGCATACAAAGCTGGATAGGTCTCAAGTGAAAACGAGCAAAAGGAATTGTGTCCGATGCTGCAGTCATGAAGCCTAAAACTTCCATGCACATAGCCACTGAAGGGAATGACTGTGACTGAAGGTGTCGACAGGCTGCAACCAATTTCAAACGTCTCTTGTCTGTTAGAGACAGAGTCATGGACACTGAATCTATCTGGAAAACTAAAAAGGTGAACCTTGTCTGAGGAATCAAGAAACATTTTGGTAAATTGATCCTCCAACCATGTTTTCGAAGAAACAACACTAGTTGATTTGTGTGAGATTCTGCAGAACGTAAAGACTGAGCTAGTACTAAGATATCGTCCAAATAAGGAAACACCGCAATACCCTGCTCTCTGGTTACAGCGAGCAGGGCACCGAGAACCTTTGAAAAGATTCTTGGAGCTGTTGCTAGGCCAAATGGAAGAGCAACAAATTTGTAATGCTTGTCTAGAAAAGAGAATATCAGGAAATGATAATCATCTGGATGAATCGGAATATGAAGGTATGCATCCTGCAAGTCTATTGTGGACATATAATGCCCTTGCTGAACAAAAGGCAGAATAGTCCTTATAGTCACCATCTTGAAAGTTGGTACTCTTACATAACGATTCAAAATTTTCAGATCCAGAACTGGTCTGAATGAATTTTCCTTCTTTGGGACAATGAATAGATTTGAATAAAACCCCAGACCCTGTTCCTGAAAAGGAACTGGTATGATTACCCCTGAAAACTCCAGGTCTGAAACACACTTCAGGAAAGCCTGAGCTTTTTCTGGGTTTGCTGGGATACGTGAGAGTAAAAATCTTCTCACAGGAGGTCTTACTCTGAATCCTATTCAATACCCCTGAGAGACAATACTTTGAATCCATTGATTTTGGACAGAACTTAACCAAACATCCTTGAAAAGCCTTAATCTGCCCCCTACCAGCTGAGCTGGAATGAGGGTCGCACCTTCATGCGGACTTGGGGGCTGACTTTGGTTTCTTAAAAGGCTTGGATTTATTCCAATTTGAGGAAGGCTTCCAATTGGAAACAGATTCCTTGGGGGAAGGATTAGGTTTTTGTTCCTTATTTTGACGGAACGAAAACGGTTAGAAGCCTTAGATTTACCCTTAGGATTTTTATCCCGAGGAAAAAAAACACCCTTTCCCCCAGTAACAGTTGAAATAATAGAGTCCAACTGAGAACCAAATAAATGATTACCTTGGAAAGAAAGAGATAGTAATCTAGATTTAGATGTCATATCAGCATTCCAAGATTTAAGCCACAAAGCTCTTCTAGCCAAAATAGCCAAAGACATGGATCTAACATCAATTTTTATATCAAAAATGGCATCACAAATAAAATGATTAGCATGTTAAAATAATTAGCAGCAAACGAACAATGCTAGATAAGTCAGAATCCTATTCTTGTTGCGCTAAATTCTCCAACTAAAAAGTGGAAGCAGCTGCAACATCAGCCAAAGAAATTGCAGGCCTTAGAAGATGACCTGAATATAAATAGGCTTTCCTTAGATAAGATTCAAGTTTCCTATCTAAAGGATCTTTAAAAGAAGTACTGTCTTCCATAGGAATAGTGGTACGTTTATCAAGAGTAGAGATAGCCCCATCAACTTTGGGGATCTTTTCCCAAAACTCTATTAAAATTGCTGGCAAAGGATACAATTTTTTAAACCTTGAAGAAGGAATAAAAGAAGTACCGGCTTATTCCATTCCTTAGAAATCATATCAGAAATAGCATCAGGAATAGGAAAAACCTCTGGAGTAACCACAGGAGGTTTAACCCCTTAATGACAGAGGACGTACCAGGTACGTCATTGGAAAAACTCCCCTTAATGACAATTGACGTACCTGGTACGTCATCTGTTGTTAGAAGTGCTGGAAGCGATCATGATCGCTTCCAGCTGCTTACAAGGGATTGTAGTGATGCCTCAATATTGAGGCTTCACTGCAATCCCCTATTTTACCCACCGATGCAGAAAGGGCCACTCTGTGGCCCTCTCTGCATCGGCAATTGTTGTTCACACTTTCGTTGGTGGGTGGGAGCAGCTTGTAGGAGGAGGGTATGCTCCAAGTTCCTTACCGGTGCAATCGCAATGTAACAACACATTGCCGGTGGTTGCGCGGTTCCGGTTGCAGCCGGGGGGGGCGGAGGCGGCGGGTGCACGCGCATACGCGTGCACGCAAAATGACCGCAAGTAAAAAATACAAAAATACAGAGGCAGATGCAGGGGGAGCTCTATTGTTTAGTAAGGGATCTGGGAGGGGGAGGGAAGTAGATTATTTAGGGGGGCCAGCTACACTACAGAAAACAATGGTTTTATATAAAAAAAGTTAATAAAAACTATTTTTGGGGGCAAATTGGGTACTGGCAGACAGCTGCCAGTACCCAAGATGGCGGCAAATAGGAAGAGGGGGAGGGTTAGAGAGATGTATGGGGGGGGGGTCAGGGAGGTTGTGGGGTAAGGGGGGATCCATCACTGCAGAATATATGAAAAAAAATAAAAAAAAATAAAAGATTATTTTTATTTCAGTACTGGCAGACTTTCTGCCAGTACTTAAGATGGCGGTGACAATTGTGAGGTGGGGGAGGGAAGAGAGCTGTTTGAGGGGGGTCAGGGGGGGATCAGGGGGTGGGATGTGTCAGGTGGGAGGCTGATCTCTACACTAAAGCTAAAAATTAACCCTACAAGCTACCTAATTAACCCCTTAACTGCTGGGCATATTACAAGTGTGGTGCGCAGCAGCATTTAACGGCCTTATTATTACCAAAAAGCAACGCCAAAGCCATATATGTCTGCTATTTCTGAACAAAGGGGGTCCCAGAGAAGCATTTACAAACATGTGTGCCATAATTGCACAAGCTGTTTGTAAATAATTTCAGTGAGAAACCTAAAATTTTGAAAAATTTAACAGTTTTTTTTTATTGGATCGTATTTGGCGGTTAAATGGTGGCATGAAATATACCAAAATGGGCCTAGATCAATAATTTGGGTTGTCTACTACACTACACTAAAGCTAAAATTAAACCTAAACGCTCCCTACAAGCTCCCTAATTAACCCCTTCACTGCTGGGCATAATACACGTGTGGTGTGCAGCGGCATTTAGCGGCCTTCTAATTACCAAAAAGCAACGCCAAAGCCATATATGTCTGCTATTTCTGAACAAAGGGGATCCCAGAGAAGTATTTACAACCATTTATGCCATAATTGCACAAGTTGTTTGTAAATAAATTCAGCGAGAAACCTAAAGTTTGTGAAAAAATTTGTGAATAAGTCAACAATTTTTTTTATTTGATCGCATTTGGCAGTGAAATGGTGGCATGAAATATACCAAAATTGGCCTTTATCAATACTTTGGGATGTCTTCTACAAAAAAATATGTACATGTCAAGGGATATTCAGGTATTCCTGACAGATATCAGGGTTCCAATGTAACTAGCGCTCATTTTGAAAAAAAGTGGTTTGGAAATAGCAAAGTGCTACTTGTATTTTTTGCCCTATAACTTGCAAAAAAAGCAAAGAACATGTAAACATTGGGTATTTCTAAACTCGGGACAAAATTTAGAAACTATTTAGAATGGGTGTTATTTGGTGGTTGTAGATGTGTAACAGATTTTGGGGGTCTAAGTTAGAAAAAGTGTGTTTTTTTCCATTTTTTCCTCATATTTTATATATTTTTTTATAGTAAATTATAAGATATGATGAAAATAATGGTATTTTTAGAAGGTCCATTTAATGGCGAGAAAAACGGTATATAATATACGTGGGTACAGTAAATGAGTAAGAGGAAAATTTCAGCTAAACGCAAACACTGCAGAAATGTAAAAATAGCCATTGTCATTAAGGGTAAGAAAATTGAAAAATGGTCCGGTCATTAAGGGGTTAAAAACAGCATTTAAACGTTTACTAGTCTTAACGTCAAGAGGACTGGCCTTCCTCAATATCCAAAGTAATTAACACTTCTTTTAACAAAGAACGAATATACTCCATTTTAAATAAATAAGTAGATTTGTCAGTGTCAATATCTGAGGAAGGATCTTTGTAATCAGATAGATCCTCATCAGAGCAGGAAAAATCATTATGTTGTCGGTCATTTGAAATTTCATCAACTTTATGAGAAGTTTTAAAAGACCTTTTACGTTTATTAGAAAGCGGGAATGCAGATAAAGCCTTCTGAATAGAATCAGTAACAAATTCTTTAAAATTCATAGGTATATCATGTAAATTAGAAGTTGAAGGAACTGCAACCGGCAATGTACTATTACTGATGGACACATTATATGCATGTAAAAGTTTATCATGACAACTATTACAAACCACAGACGGAGATATAATCTCCACAAGTTTACAACAAATGCACTTAGCTTTGGTAGAACCGATGTCAGGCAGCAAAGTTCCAACAGATACTTCTGAGACAGGATCAGATTGAGACATCTTGCAAAATGTAAAAGAAAAAACATATAAAGCAAAATTATCAATTTCCTTATATGACAGTTTCAGGAATGGTAAAAAATGCAAAAAGCATAGCCCTCTGACATAGAGAAAGGCAAGAGGCAAAAAGCAATGGGGTATAAAATGAATGAAAAATTTAGGCGGCAAGTATGACGCACAACGTAATTGAAATTTTTTTGGCGCCAACAACTTCCGGAAATGACACACTCGCGCACAACGTAACTGAAAATGTTTTGGCGCCAACAACTTCCGGAAATGACACACTCGCGTCACTTACGACGCAACCATGTGTAAAGACTCGGCGTCAACTACAACGCCGGAAATTACGAACTTACGTCAACGAACGTACTTTCGTGCCAAAAAAGTCTTGCGACAAGAATGACGCAATAAAGTCTAGCATTTGGCGCACCCGCGGGCCTAATACTGCCCGCAATCTGCAAGAAAAATGTAGTCAATTTGAAAAAAAGACTAAACCCCAGGTAAGAAAAAAATATTTCTTAAAATGTTTATTTTCCCCAAATATGAAACTGACAGTCTGCACAAGGAAATACATGAACCTGATTTATGGCAAATATAAGTACAATACATATATTTAGAACTTCATATAAATGCATAAAGTGGCAAACCATAGCTGGGGTGTCTTAAGTAATAAAAAACATACTTACCGAAAAGACACCCATCCACATATAGCAGATAGCCAAACCAGTACTGAAACAGTTATCAGTAGAGGTATTGGTATATGAGAGTATATCGTCGATCTGAAAAGGGAGGTAGGAGATTAATCTCTACGACCGATAACAGAGAACCTATGAAATAGATCCCGTTAGGAAGACCATTGCATTCAATAGGTGATACTCCCTTCACATCCCTCTGACATTCACTGTACTCTGAGAGGAATCGGGCTTCAAAATGCTGAGAAGTGCATATCAACGTAGAAATCTTAGCACAAACTTACTTCACCACCTCCATAGGAGGCAAAGTTTGTAAAACTGAATTGTGGGTGTGGTGAGGGGTGTATTTATAGGCATTTTGAGGTTTGGGAAACTTTGCCCCTCCTGGTAGGATTGTATATCCCATACGTCACTAGCTCATGGACTCTTGCCAATTACATGAAATAAATAACTCTTAAAATTTGTCAGTAAAACCCTTCGAAAAAAACGTTGCCAAAATTACAGATATATATATTACAGTCAGATATAACTTAACACATAAGGATCTGCATGGGATTTTGTGTTAAAATGGCACCTCTATACTCGCATCCGTTGCTGGAGTAAACTCACCACCTCCAGGAAAAACTAAGGAGTGAAAGCAACCGGATCTCCTTTGCTCACTATCCGTTGATCACAGAGGCGAAAACAGACTGCGCTGAGTAATGGCGCTGAAGACAGAAGCATACCGCTCGGTCGTTACATGACCACAGTAAATTACAGTGCGACACAAGTAGAGGAAGCACTGAGATGAAAATTACAAACTCAGTTAAAAAAAATAAAGGGGGCGTGTCCGGGCTTAGGCTCAAGATGGTCGCAAAACTGGGAACTCTGGCTAATTAAATTACATTCCGCCATGTAATTACTATATTTTGATGCCATCCAGCACAGAACCGTGAATTTTCTGAAAGAGAATAGTTTGCTGGCAAAGGTGATACCTATATCCTGCAATTCCAGGGTTTCCCAGACCGGATCGCTGAAGTTTAGTTTTCGGTGGCCTCTACGGAGGGAATCTCTCAGCACCCCCCCGGGGAACCGGGTATAAGGAGATAGTTTCAAAATCTCCATTCTCCTTTACATCATCTACACAATTGAGCATGGAGGATTTACTCGAGGCCATACAAGGCTGGATGTCTGATTTTGACCACATAATACAAGCTAGATGTGACCGCCTCCAGTCACACATGGCCCTCACTCACGCCGGGATGGACCCGCTTGGAAAGGGGAGAGGGGCGAACACGGAGCTCTACAAGCCAGATGGAGACACATTAAAAGCCATAGACCCCGCACATAGTTACAAATACCCCGGGGTGTGCGCAGTTGGGAGCTTGTGAGACCCCCCTGCCTGCCTTGGTTCCTAACCGGGGAGATGCGGCCGGCTCTCTGGGACGGGACCGAAGCGGGGTGCGAGCTGGGCGGATGGCTAGAGAATCTCTGTGCGCTGGAACTCAGCTATTAACATTAGGACTCTTCTGCCTGCCTGATACAGGACTACTACTGCCGATAGAAGGAGTCTGTGGGGTTTTGGGGCCTCTGCCCGCTGCCTCGTTGACATTTGAAGGAGCTGCCTTTTGGAGCATACAGAGTCCGTGTACCTATGTGAAGAGTGCCTTCCGGACCGGCATGGGGTAATGGACATGAGTGGACTTGCGGGGTGTGTGAGATCTCGACCCTGAACATTGTACCTACTTAAAGGGACAGTCTAGGCCAAAATAAACTTTCATGATTCAGATAAAGCACGTAATTTTAAACAATTTTCCAATTTACTTTTATCACCAATTTTGCTTTGTTCTCTTGGTATTCTTAGTTGAAAGCTTAACCTAGGAGGTTCATATGCTAATTTCTTAGACCTTGAAGCCCACCTCTTTTCAGATTGCATTTTAACAGTTTTTCACCACTAGAGGGTGTTAGATCACGTATTTCATATAGATAACACTGTGCTTGTGCACGTGAAGTTATCTGGGAGCAGGCACTGATTGGCTAGACTGCAAGTCTGTCAAAAGAACTGAAAAAGGGGCAGTTTGCAGAGGCTTAGATACAAGATAATCACAGAGGTAAAAAGTATATTAATATAACTGTGTTGGTTATGCAAAACTGGGGAATGGGTAATAAAGGGATTATCTATCTTTTAAAACAATAACAATTCTGGTGTAGACTGTCCCATTAAGATCACTCAGTTGGGTTTTATTATATTCGTTCCCACTCGCTCCCCCAAGCTAAAATATTTGTGGGTGCGGGTACGAATCTGATCCATTTGAATAGTGGATATTATGGCTCCGGAACTCTTTATATCACTGATGTAAGATTGGTTCAAGCCCAGGTCATTTGGGTGCTCCGTGCCTGGACTGTTGGGTGCGCTGCTGTTAAAAGAATGTTTGATGCTTAATTTAACCCAGACTAATGTTTAGACAACTTGTTAGAAATGGCTTGTTTTATATTTACCTAGAAAAGGCCTAATGGCCTGTTCAGCTACGTATATATATTATATATATATATATATATATATATATATATATATATATATATATATATATATAAATGAGAGAGAGAGAGAGAGAGAAAGAGAGAGAGAGAGATTGGGTCACATGTGAACAGTTTAAAGTGACTCCGGGTTTATTAGTGGGACGCCACATAATTCACCCTAAGTGGGTGTGATTGGAGCTGCCCACCTGGCAGTATTATATATTTATGCAGACATTTGATGTATCGCTATACTATATTCCACTATCGCAACTGGAATAGTATACAACACTCCTCTGATATGTTAGGTACTATGGGGGCCCTATGGCTATTACCTCCTGTATAATGGGATATTACATAATTCCATCTAAGTGTGTGAGATTAGAGCTGCCCTTCTGGCAGTGTTATCCATATAGGCAGACATTTATTGTATTGATATAATATATTCTGTCACTGCAACTGGACCTGTGTATAACACCCCACTGATATGTTTGGTGCTATGGGCCCCCCTATAGCTATTAACCCCTATATGTACCCCATTACTATTCTAAGCACACATTGTCTGTAAAAAGTGGCCGCTGCCCCCTAACTGAGGTAGGCCCTTATTGCACGGCAACTGTGTATAACAATTTTAGTAGTTTTCCAATAATTTCTTACTAGGGTCCTTCCTAATACTGATGTGTATACTGAACCTCATTAATAAGCTGGTCCCTAGAGGGCACCTACGAATGTAATCCTATGGATGTATGTTAAATATATGTTCTTGTACATTTTAGGGGGATTCTTCCTCCCCTTCCCTATGTTACATTAAGGAGGTGTACGTTCAGTAAGATATATTATGGACAGCTTTAGGCCTATTAACCTCTAAACAGAAATGTATTTATTGCAACTAGGTCACATAGTTATAGTCACTTTGTATGCTTGATGTCCACTTGAAAATAGTGCACCAGTTTGTTTTATTTTTTGTGTAATGGGCCCGAGAGTGGCCATATTAATATTTTCCCCCCATTTTGCACCCCTCATTCCTATATGACACTAGTGGCCTGAAAGTGGCTACTACTTTTTGAGCTGGGGTGTTTCTCGTTTAAACCTAGTATATTAAAACCCTGGGGGGTTATCTGTTATATTATGTAAATGGAAAAGGAGGTGTGGATATGACGACCAGACTCATAAGTTGATATACCAATGTGTATAGTTATGCTTAAAGGGACACTGAACCCAAAATTTACTCCTATTATAAAATTTTCTTTATTCTCTTAGTATCTTTATTTGAAATGCAAGAATCTAAGTTTAGATGCCGGCCCATTTTGGTGAACAACCTGGGTTGTCCTTGCTGATTGGTGGAAAAAATCCATCCACCAATCAAAAAACATAATTTATGTAAGAACTTACCTGATAAATTCATTTCTTTCATATTAGCAAGAGTCCATGAGCTAGTGACGTATGGGATATACATTCCTACCAGGAGGGGCAAAGTTTCCCAAACCTCAAAATGCCTACAAATACACCAATCACCACACCCACAATTCAGTTTAACGAATAGCCAAGAAGTGGGGTGATAAAAAAGTGCGAAAGCATATAAAATAAGGAATTGGAATAATTGTGCTTTATACAAAATCATAACCACCACAAAAAAAGGGCGGGCCTCATGGACTCTTGCTAATATGAAAGAAATGAATTTATGAGGTAAGTTCTTACATAAATTATGTTTTCTTTCATGTAATTAGCAAGAGTCCATGAGCTAGTGACGTATGGGATAATGACTACCCAAGATGTGGATCTTTCCACACAAGAGTCACTAGAGAGGGAGGGATAAAGTAAAGACAGCCAATTCCTGCTGAAAATAATCCACACCCAAAAATAAAGTTTAACGAAAAACATAAGCAGAAGATTCAAACTGAAACCGCTGCCTGAAGTACTTTTCTACCAAAAACTGCTTCAGAAGAAGAAAATACATCAAAATGGTAGAATTTAGTAAAAGTATGCAAAGAGGACCAAGTTGCTGCTTTGCAAATCTGGTCAACCGAAGCTTCATTCCTAAACGCCCAGGAAGTAGAAACTGACCTAGTAGAATGAGCTGTAATTCTCTGAGGCAGAGTTTTACCCGACTCAACATAGGCAAGATGAATTAAAGATTTCAACCAAGATGCCAAAGAAATAGCAGAAGCTTTCTGGCCTTTTCTAGACCCGGAAAAGATAACAAATAGACTAGAAGTCTTACGGAAAGATTTCGTAGCTTCAACATAATATTTCAAAGCTCTAACAACATCCAAAGAATGCAACGATTTCTCCTTAGAATTCTTAGGATTAGGACATAATGAAGGAACCACAATTTCTCTACTAATGTTGTTGGAATTCACAACTTTAGGTAAAAATTCAAAAGAAGTTCGCAACACCGCCTTATCCTGATGAAAAATCAGAAAAGGAGTATCACAAGAAAGAGCAGATAATTCAGAAACTCTTCTGGCAGAAGAGATGGCCAAAAGGAACAAAACTTTCCAAGAAAGTAATTTAATGTCCAATGAATGCATAGGATCAAACGGAGGAGCTTGAAGAGCTCCCAGAACCAAATTCAAACTCCAAGGAGGAGAAATTGACTTAATAACAGGTTTTATACGAACCAAAGCTTGTACAAAACAATGAATATCAGGAAGAACAGCAATCTTTCTGTGAAAAAGAACAGAAAGAGCAGAGATTTGTCCTTTCAAAGAACTTGTGGACAAACCCTTATCTAAACCATCCTGAAGAAACTGTAAAATTCTCGGTATTCTAAAAGAATGCCAAGAAAAATGATGAGAAAGACACCAAGAAATATAAGTCTTCCAGACTCTATAATATATCTCTCGAGATACAGATTTACGAGCCTGTAACATAGTATTAATCACAGAGTCAGAGAAACCTCTTTGACCAAGAATCAAGCGTTCAATCTCCATACCTTTAAATTTAAGGATTTCAGATCCTGATGGAAAAAAGGACCTTGTGACAGAAGGTCTGGTCTTAACGGAAGAGACCACGGTTGGCAAGAGGCCATCCGGACAAGATCCGCATACCAAAACCTGTGAGGCCATGCCGGAGCTACCAGCAGAACAAACGAGCATTCCTTCAGAATCTTGGAGATTACTCTTGGAAGAAGAACTAGAGGCGGAAAGATATAGGCAGGATGATACTTCCAAGGAAGTGATAATGCATCCACTGCCTCCGCCTGAGGATCCCGGGATCTGGACAGATACCTGGGAAGTTTCTTGTTTAGATGGGACGCCATCAGATCTATTTCTGGAAGTTCCCACATTTGAACAACCTGAAGAAATACCTCTGGGTGAAGAGACCATTCGCCCGGATGCAACGTTTGGCGACTGAGATAATCCGCTTCCCAATTGTGTATACCTGGGATATGAACCGCAGAGATTAGACAGGAGCTGGATTCCGCCCAAACCAAAATTCGAGATACTTCTTTCATAGCCAGAGGACTGTGAGTCCCTCCTTGATGATTGATGTATGCCACAGTTGTGACATTGTCTGTCTGAAAACAAATGAACGATTCTCTCTTCAGAAGAGGCCAAAACTGAAGAGCTCTGAAAATTGCACGGAGTTCCAAAATATTGATCGGTAATCTCACCTCCTGAGATTCCCAAACTCCTTGTGCCGTCAGAGATCCCCACACAGCTCCCCAACCTGTGAGACTTGCATCTGTTGAAATTACAGTCCAGGTCGGAAGCACAAAAGAAGCCCCCTGAATTAAACGATGGTGATCTGTCCACCATGTTAGAGAGTGTCGAACAATCGGTTTTAAAGATATTAATTGAGATATCTTCGTGTAATCCTTGCACCATTGCTTCAGCATACAGAGCTGAAGAGGTCGCATGTGAAAACGAGCAAAGGGGATCGCGTCCGATGCAGCAGTCATAAGACCTAGAATTTCCATGCATAAGGCTACCGAAGGGAATGATTGTGACTGAAGGTTTCGATAAGCTGCAATCAATTTTAGACGTCTCTTGTCTGTTAAAGACAGAGTCATGGACATTGAATCCATCTGGAAACCCAGAAAGGTTACCCTTGTCTGAGGAATCAAAGAACTTTTTGGTAAATTGATCCTCCAACCATGATCTTGAAGAAACAACACAAGTCGATTCGTATGAGATTCTGCTAAATGTAAAGACTGAGCAAGTACCAAGATATCGTCCAAATAAGGAAATACCACAATACCCTGTTCTCTGATTACAGACAGAAGGGCACCGAGAACCTTTGTAAAAATTCTTGGAGCTGTAGCTAGGCCAAACGGCAGCGCCACAAACTGGTAATGCTTGTCCAGAAAAGAGAATCTCAGGAACTGATAATGATCTGGATGAATCGGAATATGCAGATATGCATCCTGTAAATCTATTGTGGACATATAATTCCCTTGCTGAACAAAAGGCAAGATAGTCCTTACAGTTACCATCTTGAACGTTGGTATTCTTACATAACGATTCAATATTTTTAGATCCAGAACTGGTCTGAAGGAATTCTCCTTCTTTGGTACAATGAAGAGATTTGAATAAAACCCCATCCCCTGTTCCGGAACTGGAACTGGCATAATTACTCCAGTCAACTCTAGATCTGAAACACAATTCAGAAATGCTTGAGCTTTTACTGGATTTACTGGGACACGGGAAAGAAAAAATCTCTTTGCAGGAGGTCTCATCTTGAAACCAATTCTGTACCCTTCTGAAACAATGCTCTGAATCCAAAGATTGTGAACAGAATTGATCCAAATTTCCTTGAAAAAACGTAACCTGCCCCCTACCAGCTGAGCTGGAATGAGGGCCGCACCTTCATGTGGACTTAGAAGCAGGCTTTGCCCTTCTAGCTGGCTTGGATTTATTCCAGACTGGAGAAGGTTTCCAAACTGAAACTGCTCCTGAGGATGAAGGATCAGGCTTTTGTTCTTTGTTGAAACGAAAGGAACGAAAACGATTATTAGCCCTACTTTTACCTTTAGATTTTTTATCCTGTGGTAAAAAAGTTCCTTTCCCACCAGTAACAGTTGAAATAATGGAATCCAACTGAGAACCAAATAATTTGTTACCCTGGAAAGAAATGGAAAGTAAAGTTGATTTAGAAGCCATATCAGCATTCCAAGTTTTAAGCCATAAAGCTCTTCTAGCTAAAATAGCTAGAGACATAAACCTGACATCAACTCTGATAATATCAAAAATGGCATCACAGATAAAATTATTAGCATGCTGTAGAAGAATAATATCATGAGAATCATGATGTGTTACTTGTTGCGCTAAAGTTTCCAACCAGAAAGTTGAAGCTGCAGCAACATCAGCCAAAGATATAGCAGGTCTGAGAAGATTACCTGAACACAGATAAGCTTTTCTTAGAAAGGATTCAATTTTCCTATCTAAAGGATCCTTAAACGAAGTACCATCTGACGTAGGAATAGTAGTACGTTTAGCAAGGGTAGAAATAGCCCCATCAACTTTAGGGATTTTGTCCCAAAATTCTAATCTGTCAGACGGCACAGGATATAATTGCTTAAAACGTTTAGAAGGAGTAAATGAATTACCCAATTTATCCCATTCTTTGGAGATTACTGCAGAAATAGCATTAGGAACAGGAAAAACTTCTGGAATAACCACAGGAGCTTTAAATACCTTATCCAAACGTTTAGAATTAGTATCAAGAGGACCAGAATCCTCTATTTCTAAAGCAATTAGTACTTCTTTAAGTAAAGAACGAATAAATTCCATTTTAAATAAATATGAAGATTTATCAGCATCAACCTCTGAGACAGAATCCTCTGAACCAGAAGAGTCATCAGAATCAGAATGATGATCATTTAAAAATTCATCTGTAGGGAGAGAAGTTTTAAAAGATTTTTTACGTTTACTAGAAGGAGAAATAACAGACATAGCCTTCTTTATGGATTCAGAAACAAAATCTCTTATATTATCAGGAACATTCTGCACCTTAGATGTTGAAGGAACTGCAACAGGCAATGGTACTTTACTAAAGGAAATATTATCTGCTTTAACAAGTTTGTCATGACAATCAATACAAACAACAGCTGGAGAAATAGCTACCAAAAGTTTACAGCAGATACACTTAGCTTTGGTAGATTCAGCACTAGACAGCGATTTTCCTGTAGTATCTTCTGACTCAGATGCAACGTGAGACATCTTGCAATATGTAAGAGAAAAAACAACATATATATAAAGCAAAGTTGATCAAATTCCTTAAATGACAGTTTCAGGAATGGGAAAAAATGCCAAAGAACAAGCTTCTAGCAACCAGAAGCAATGAAAAATGAGACTTAAATAATGTGGAGACAAAAGCGACGCCCATATTTTTCGCACCAAAAAGACGCCCACATTATTTGGCGCCTAAATGCTTTTTGGCGCCAAAATGACGCCACATCCGGAACGCCGACATTTTTGGCGCAAAATAACGTCAAAAAATGACGCAACTTCCGGCGACACGTATGACGCCGGAAACGGAAACAAATTTTTTTGCGCAAAAAAAATCCGCGCCATGAAGCATTTTCAGCCCCCGCGAGCCTAACAGCCCACAGGGAAGAGTCAAATTTTTGAAGGTAAGAAAACAGAATTTATGTTTACCTGATAAATTACTTTCTCCAACGGTGTGTCCGGTCCACGGCGTCATCCTTACTTGTGGGATATTCTCTTCCCCAACAGGAAATGGCAAAGAGCCCAGCAAAGCTGGTCACATGATCCCTCCTAGGCTCTGCCTACCCCAGTCATTCGACCGACGTTAAGGAGGAATATTTGCATAGGAGAAACCATATGATACCGTGGTGACTGTAGTTAAAGAAAATAAATTATCAGACCTGATTAAAAAAAAACCAGGGCGGGCCGTGGACCGGACACACCGTTGGAGAAAGTAATTTATCAGGTAAACATAAATTCTGTTTTCTCCAACATAGGTGTGTCCGGTCCACGGCGTCATCCTTACTTGTGGGAACCAATACCAAAGCTTTAGGACACGGATGAAGGGAGGGAGCAAATCAGGTCACCTAAATGGAAGGCACCACGGCTTGCAAAACCTTTCTCCCAAAAATAGCCTCAGAAGAAGCAAAAGTATCAAACTTGTAAAATTTGGTAAAAGTGTGCAGTGAAGACCAAGTCGCTGCCCTACATATCTGATCAACAGAAGCCTCGTTCTTGAAGGCCCATGTGGAAGCCACAGCCCTAGTGGAATGAGCTGTGATTCTTTCAGGAGGCTGCCGTCCGGCAGTCTCGTAAGCCAATCTGATGATGCTTTTAATCCAAAAAGAGAGAGAGGTAGAAGTTGCTTTTTGACCTCTCCTTTTACCAGAATAAACAACAAACAAGGAAGATGTTTGTCTAAAATCCTTTGTAGCATCTAAATAGAATTTTAGAGCGCGAACAACATCCAAATTGTGCAACAAACGTTCCTTCTTTGAAACTGGTTTCGGACACAAAGAAGGCACGACTATCTCCTGGTTAATGTTTTTGTTAGAAACAACTTTTGGAAGAAAACCAGGTTTAGTACGTAAAACCACCTTATCTGCATGGAACACCAGATAAGGAGGAGAACACTGCAGAGCAGATAATTCTGAAACTCTTCTAGCAGAAGAAATTGCAACCAAAAACAAAACTTTCCAAGATAATAACTTAATATCAACGGAATGTAAGGGTTCAAACGGAACCCCCTGAAGAACTGAAAGAACTAAGTTGAGACTCCAAGGAGGAGTCAAAGGTTTGTAAACAGGCTTGATTCTAACCAGAGCCTGAACAAAGGCTTGAACATCTGGCACAGCTGCCAGTTTTTTGTGAAGTAACACAGACAAGGCAGAAATCTGTCCCTTCAAGGAACTTGCAGATAATCCTTTCTCCAATCCTTCTTGAAGAAAGGATAGAATCTTAGGAATCTTTACCTTGTCCCAAGGGAATCCTTTAGATTCACACCAACAGATATATTTTTTCCATATTTTGTGGTAAATTTTTCTAGTTACAGGCTTTCTGGCCTGAACAAGAGTATCAATAACAGAATCTGAGAACCCTCGTTTTGATAAGATCAAGCGTTCAATCTCCAAGCAGTCAGCTGGAGTGAGACCAGATTCGGATGTTCGAACGGACCTTGAACAAGAAGGTCTCGTCTCAAAGGTAGCTTCCATGGTGGAGCCGATGACATATTCACAAGATCTGCATACCAAGTCCTGCGTGGCCACGCAGGAGCTATCAAGATCACCGACGCCCTCTCCTGATTGATCCTGGCTACCAGCCTGGGGATGAGAGGAAACGGCGGGAATACATAAGCTAGTTTGAAGGTCCAAGGTGCTACTAGTGCATCTACTAGAGTCGCCTTGGGATCCCTGGATCTGGACCCGTAGCAAGGAACCTTGAAGTTCTGCCGAGAGGCCATCAGATCCATGTCTGGAATGCCCCACAGTTGAGCAATTTGTGCAAAGATTTCCGGATGGAGTTCCCACTCCCCCGGATGTAATGTCTGACGACTCAGAAAATCCGCTTCCCAATTTTCCACTCCTGGGATGTGGATTGCAGACAGGTGGCAGGAGTGAGTCTCCGCCCATTGAATGATTTTGGTCACTTCTTCCATCGCCAGGGAACTCCTTGTTCCCCCCTGATGGTTGATGTACGCAACAGTCGTCATGTTGTCTGATTGAAACCGTATGAACTTGGCCTTTGCTAGCTGAGGCCAAGCCTTGAGAGCATTGAATATCGCTCTCAGTTCCAGAATATTTATCGGTAGAAGAGATTCTTCCAGAGACCAAAGACCCTGAGCTTTCAGGGATCCCCAGACCGCGCCCCAGCCCATCAGACTGGCGTCGGTCGTGACAATGACCCACTCTGGTCTGCGGAAGGTCATCCCTTGTGACAGGTTGTCCAGGGACAGCCACCAACGGAGTGAGTCTCTGGTCCTCTGATTTACTTGTATCTTCGGAGACAAGTCTGTATAGTCCCCATTCCACTGACTGACCATGCACAGTTGTAATGGTCTTAGATGAATGCGCGCAAAAGGAACTATGTCCATTGCCGCTACCATCAAACCTATTACTTCCATGCACTGCGCTATGGAAGGAAGAGGAACGGAATGAAGTGTTTGACAAGAGTTTAGAAGTTTTGTTTTTCTGGCCTCTGTCAGAAAAATCCTCATTTCTAAGGAGTCTATTATTGTTCCCAAGAAGGGAACCCTTGTCGACGGAGATAGAGAACTCTTTTCCACGTTCACTTTCCATCCGTGAGATCTGAGAAAGGCCAGGACTATGTCCGTGTGAGCCTTTGCTTGAGGAAGGGACGACGCTTGAATCAGAATGTCGTCCAAGTAAGGTACTACTGCAATGCCCCTTGGTCTTAGCACCGCTAGAAGGGACCCTAGTACCTTTGTGAAAATCCTTGGAGCAGTGGCTAATCCGAAAGGAAGCGCCACGAACTGGTAATGCTTGTCCAGGAATGCGAACCTTAGGAACCGATGATGTTCCTTGTGGATAGGAATATGTAGGTACGCATCCTTTAAATCCACCGTGGTCATGAATTGACCTTCCTGGATGGAAGGAAGAATTGTTCGAATGGTTTCCATTTTGAACGATGGAACCTTGAGAAACTTGTTTAAGATCTTGAGATCTAAGATTGGTCTGAACGTTCCCTCTTTTTTGGGAACTATGAACAGATTGGAGTAGAACCCCATCCCTTGTTCTCCTAATGGAACAGGATGAATCACTCCCATTTTTAACAGGTCTTCTACACAATGTAAGAATGCCTGTCTCTTTATGTGGTCTGAAGACAATTGAGACCTGTGGAACCTCCCCCTTGGGGGAAGCCCCTTGAATTCCAGAAGATAACCTTGGGAGACTATTTCTAGTGCCCAAGGATCCAGAACATCTCTTGCCCAAGCCTGAGCGAAGAGAGAGAGTCTGCCCCCCACCAGATCCGGTCCCGGATCGGGGGCCAACATTTCATGCTGTCTTGGTAGCAGTGGCAGGTTTCTTGGCCTGCTTTCCCTTGTTCCAGCCTTGCATTGGTCTCCAGGCTGGCTTGGCTTGAGAAGTATTACCCTCTTGCTTAGAGGACGTAGCACTTGGGGCTGGTCCGTTTCTACGAAAGGGACGAAAATTAGGTTTATTTTTGGCCTTGAAAGACCTATCCTGAGGAAGGGCGTGGCCCTTACCCCCAGTGATATCAGAGATAATCTCTTTCAAGTCAGGGCCAAACAGCGTTTTCCCCTTGAAAGGAATGTTAAGGAGTTTGTTCTTGGAAGACGCATCCGCTGACCAAGATTTCAACCAAAGCGCTCTACGCGCCACAATAGCAAACCCAGAATTCTTCGCCGCTAACCTAGCCAATTGCAAAGTGGCGTCTAGGGTGAAAGAATTAGCCAATTTGAGAGCACGGATTCTGTCCATAATCTCCTCATAAGGAGGAGAATCACTATCGATCGCCTTTACTAGCTCATCGAACCAGAAACACGCGGCTGTAGTGACAGGGACAATGCATGAAATTGGTTGTAGAAGGTAACCTTGCTGAACAAACATCTTTTTAAGCAAACCTTCTAATTTTTTATCCATAGGATCTTTGAAAGCACAACTATCTTCTATGGGTATAGTGGTGCGTTTGTTTAAAGTAGAAACCGCTCCCTCGACCTTGGGGACAGTCTGCCATAAGTCCTTTCTAGGGTCGACCATAGGAAACAATTTTTTAAATATGGGGGGAGGGACGAAAGGTATACCGGGCCTTTCCCATTCTTTATTTACAATGTCCGCCACCCGCTTGGGTATAGGAAAAGCTTCTGGGAGCCCCGGGACCTCTAGGAACTTGTCCATTTTACATAGTTTCTCTGGGATGATCAAATTCTCACAATCATCCAGAGTGGATAATACCTCCTTAAGCAGAGCGCGAAGATGTTCCAACTTAAATTTAAATGTAATCACATCGGGTTCAGCTTGTTGAGAAATTTTCCCTGAATCTGAAATTTCTCCCTCAGACAAAACCTCCCTGGCCCCCTCAGACTGGTGTAGGGGCATTTCAGAACCATTATCATCAGCGTCCTCATGCTCTTCAGTATCTAAAACTCATGCTCTTCAGTATCTAAAACAGAGCAGTCGCGCTTACGCTGATAAGTGGGCATTTTGGCTAAAATGTTTTTGATAGAATTATCCATTACAGCCGTTAATTGTTGCATAGTAAGGAGTATTGGCGCGCTAGATGTACTAGGGGCCTCCTGAGTGGGCAAGACTCGTGTAGACGAAGGAGGGAATGATGCAGTACCATGCTTACTCCCCTCACTTGAGGAATCATCTTGGGCATCATTTTCAGTGTCACATAAATCACATTTATTTAAATGAGAAGGAACCTTGGCTTCCCCACATTCAGAACACAGTCTATCTGGTAGTTCAGACATGTTAAACAGGCATAAACTTGATAACAAAGTACAAAAAATGTTTTAAAATAAAACCGTTACTGTCACTTTAAATTTTAAACTGAACACACTTTATTACTGCAATTGCGAAAAAGTATGAAGGAATTGTTCAAAATTTCACCACAGTGTCTTAAAGCCTTAAAAGTATTGCACACCAAATTTGGAAGCTTTAACCCGTAAAATAACGGAACCGGAGCCGTTTTTAACTTTAACCCCTTTACAGTCCCTGGTATCTGCTTTGCTGAGACCCAACCAAGCCCAAAGGGGAATACGATACCAAATGACGCCTTCAGAAAGTCTTTTCTATGTATCAGAGCTCCTCACACATGCGACTGCATGTCATGCTTCTCAAAAACAAGTGCGCAATACCGGCGCGAAAATGAGGCTCTGCCTAAGATTAGGGAAAGCCCCTAGAGAATAAGGTGTCTAAAACAGTGCCTGCCGATATTATTTAACAAAAATACCCAGATTAAATGATTCCTCAAGGCTAAATATGTGTAATATATGAATTGATTTAGCCCAGAAAATGTCTACAGTCTTAATAAGCCCTTGTGAAGCCCTTATTTACTGTCTGAATAAAAATGGCTTACCGGATCCCATAGGGAAAATGACAGCTTCCAGCATTACATCGTCTTGTTAGAATGTGTCATACCTCAAGCAGCAAAAGACTGCTCACTGTTCCCCCAACTGAAGTTAATTCCTCTCAACAGTCCTGTGTGGAACAGCCATGGATTTTAGTAACGGTTGCTAAAATCATTTTCCTCATACAAACAGAAATCTTCATCTCTTTTCTGTTTCAGAGTAAATAGTACATACCAGCACTATTTTAAAATAACAAACTCTTGATTGAATAATAAAAACTACAGTTAAACACTAAAAAACTCTAAGCCATCTCCGTGGAGATGTTGCCTGTACAACGGCAAAGAGAATGACTGGGGTAGGCGGAGCCTAGGAGGGATCATGTGACCAGCTTTGCTGGGCTCTTTGCCATTTCCTGTTGGGGAAGAGAATATCCCACAAGTAAGGATGACGCCGTGGACCGGACACACCTATGTTGGAGAAAAAATGATTAAATCAATGCATTATCCCAAATATGAAACTGACTGTCTGAAAATAAGGAAAGTTGAACATTCTGAGTCAAGGCAAATAAATGTTTGAATACATATATTTAGAACTTTATAAACAAAGCGCCCAACCATAGCTTAGAGTGTCACAGAAAATAAGATTTACTTACCCCAGGACACTCATCTACATGTTTGTAGAAAGCCAAACCAGTACTGAAACGAGAATCAGCAGAGGTAATGGTATATATAAGAGTATATCGTCGATCTGAAAAGGGAGGTAAGAGATGAATCTCTACGACCGATAACAGAGAACCTATGAAATAGACCCCGTAGAAGGAGATCACTGCATTCAAATAGGCAATACTCTCCTCACATCCCTCTGACATTCACTGCACGCTGAGAGGAAAACCGGGCTCCAACTTGCTGCGGAGCGCATATCAACGTAGAATCTAGCACAAACTTACTTCACCACCTCCATCGGAGGCAAAGTTTGTAAAACTGAATTGTGGGTGTGGTGAGGGGTGTATTTGTAGGCATTTTGAGGTTTGGGAAACTTTGCCCCTCCTGGTAGGAATGTATATCCCATACGTCACTAGCTCATGGACTCTTGCTAATTACATGAAAGAAAGTGCTGTCCAGAGTTCTTAACCCAAAAAAGCTTAGATGGCTTTTATTTCAAATAAAGATAGCAAGAGAACGAAAAAAATTGATAATAGGAGTAAATTAGAAAGTTTTTTTGTTTTGACTTATCGGATTTAGCATTCCCCCTATTTTGCAACCCTTATTTATATCCGATTACATGTTGGTTGACTATTTGCAACTGTTTTTATATTGATGAGCTTGTTTAACTGTTACATATACTATATGCATACCATACATGTGCCATTTTATTTAACTATGAGTTATGATGAATGTATTATGGACAAGTATAAGCCTGAGTATACTAAGAAACTAATACCAAAATCTAGTTTTAAAATTGGTTATTTGTTATATTACATGTTCAATGTCTGATAGAAAATGTACTTTGGTAAAAAGAGGTAATATTCATGGCTAGATAATGTGCTTCCAGGTTTAGACCTGAATAGAATGTATAGTCTT